>NC_020491.1:1240028-1260001 GCF_000184155.1 Fragaria vesca subsp. vesca
ATTTTTGCACCACTTTTCGATCGAATTTCCTCATCTCCACCGTCTAATACCTAGATAATATTGTGTAGATCATCTCTGCAAAATTTCAGCCAATTTGGTAATCGTTAAGACCCTCAAAATTGTGTTTTTCTGGTATAAACATGAACCAGACAGAATTCAGTCCGTCCATTTGTTTTTCGAGTTTGAGGGCCTTAACGATTACCAAATTGGCTAAAATTTTGTAAAGATGATCTACACAATATTATCTAGATACTAAACGGTGGAGATGAAGAAATTTGATCAAAAAGTGGTGCAAAAATAGAAATCCGCACCAAAACTTTGGTGCGGACGTCCGCAGCTGAGAAAAATACGTATATATATATATATATATACACACACACACAACAGATTCAAATTTGCTAATCACCTTTTACATGTGTCACCGATCTAAATAGTAGTATAGGTTTTATATGTGAATAATATATGAAAACTGATAGTAAGGCTGGATCTGATGTTATACTGCAAAAGAACAAAACAAGTGGCTGGATCTTTGGTATGGTTTTGTCATCAACCTGGGATGCCATGTGCCTGTTTCTGAGTACCAGCTGACAGCTGAGCTGAATCTAATCCAGTGCAAACCTATGCAACATCCTTAACCACTCCAAATTCAGTAGAATCCATCAAGTTTACATTTCTCACTCTCCGACGACGCCAGAGCGTTACTGAAGTTGGTGTTTCTCGTGCATAGAGTAAATAGTATGGCACTGATATTGGACCCCCTTGATGCTCTCAGAACTACACAAGCGTCGTATATTCATGTTCAAGATTGGCATAGGCACTGAGGGTAGAATAACGTGAGCATATACATAGAATACTCCAATATGTAACTGTTGGAGCGAGTTGTGTGGAGGTCAAAAATAAGAAGAATAAATAAATAAGATAAATAGAAAATAATAAGAATGAAAATAGCAAAGAGAAAGAGTGAAGGAGGCAGGCAGCAGTAGAGACATTGAGCCAAAAACACAAGAGAGAAGGGGAAACCTAAATCCCTATTCTCTTATTCCATACAGTTCATTTCGCAGGGAATTATCTAAAAGGAGAGACAGACACAAAGGAAAGGAAAAGGTTTGGAATGAGCAGCCTCATACCTTTGAGGCTTTTGTTGCCTCCTCTATCCCCCACCATTACTCTCCAATATCCTCCTTTCCAGTTACCCTCCTCCAAGTCCTCCTTCAAATCCTTCTCCTCCTCCTATCTGCCATGTGCCTGGAACACCACCTCTTCTCCCTCCAAACGCCGCAAGGTATCTCTCTCTCTCTGTTTCTCCTTGCCTTTTGTATTATCAATAGGGTATTGTTGATTCCCAGAATTAGATCTTTTGTGATGGAAAGAACAATACTTTTAAGTTGTTATCCTTACTTCCTGGAGGAATCCCGTTATTCTTCAGTTACTTATTGATACAATTGGGTCTCGTTTTTGCGTTTCTGTGTTATCACAAGAGCCAGTGAGGTTTTGTTCTTTGTCAATGTTCTTTTACTTTACACTGTTTGGTTATTGAAAGAATCAAAGCATGTGTATTGCATCATCAGAATTCTTCTTTGGCTTCTTTTCAATCGCAAACCAAATAAAACATCATTTCTTGTTTCTTTCAGTGTCAAGTTTAGACTGCTTCTCTTCCAACTGCTGTTCTGCAGCCTTTCATAAGCTAACTGTATGAGTCCGTACAACCTCCTTTAACCCTGAGCACCCAAACTTTTTGGGATCAAACAAGTAGCCAATGCAAGTCTTCACCACAATAAGGCTTTGCAGAGTTTAGTTGGTATCACATGTTTCACTATTAGTATAAAGCATAAGCCCTCTTTTACAATTTTTAAGGCAGAATTTCTTCTTCATTCTTATGATTGTGGTAAAGCCAACGATAACAACCAATAAGTAATGACGCCTGTTTTTTTGGATGAAAAGTAGTGGCACATGTTAAGAGTAGTGCTGAGCCCGAACTCGTGTTATCACCACTCTTTGTGGCAGTTGGTTTTCACTAATGATTTACTACCAGGGCTCTGTTTTTCTGTACTGGTATAGTGGCTTTGCGGACATATGGGAAGAGATCAAGATATAGACAATCGATCAACTGAAGACAAGAGTGGCATGCAAATGTTTGGTTCTGATGAAGAAATAGGCACCCAAATCCCTACTCAAGCTCAATCTGTTGTTGAAGGATCGGGATCAGTTATGGTTTCAGAGTTTAGACCTGCAGCTGATGTGGATTATCTGCAGGTGTGTTACTACTCTTCTAATTGGCTTCATTTCATTTCTTATATCTCTCTCTCTATCTCTATCTCTCTCCCATTTACTTTTTTTTATTTGTTCTTTTATGTGAGCATGGGTGGTCAGTGTGGCATTCATGATTCCTTCCCAAACCTTGTCGAATTTTATTGTTGATTGTTGATGCCTACTTTAAACCCAGCAACTCACAACTATATGTATGACGTATAGACTCGGGGTGCATTGTGAAACTGTTCACACAAGAAGTGATATAGAAAAATTTGATTTTAAAATTCTATCTAGCTAATCAATATTTGATTGATTTTTAAAACAAATTTAATTGGAGAAACCATTAAGGTTTCAGTTCTACCACAGATCTTCATAACTCTGGTTTATGTTTCTAATTAACAAAATATCATACTATATAAGAGACCGTCACGCATTTGTCTGTGGGTGCATACACATGTATTTGCTTCTAAATTTCTAAAGAATCTTCCCATGTTTAGACATAGAATGATTAATTCTGCTGTTTACACAATCAAACATTTATATTCAGGTTTAAACATAGAGAAAAATCATCAACTTGATTTAGTACAAAGAAATCACAAATTTCACTGTTCATTAACTTGTTTACACTCTATAGTTAACATTTGAAATCACATTTCGTCCTGCATTGTCAAGCATACAACATAATTTACCTGAACCATATGCAATGCATCATAGTTTATATTTCAATGACACTAAGTATATACTTGTTCAATACTGACAGTTATTGTTCTAGGGACAATAAATGTAAAAGTTTGTCAATCTTCAGTTTCATATTTGTGCTCAAAGTTTAGTAAACAAACAAATAATTTGGGGCCGAAAGGTATTATGTAGGACAGTAGTTAAAATGGGGTTGCTTAGACATCTTTTGATAATCATTTCTGTGTGGTTTCTATACTATTGTGGACCTATTCTGGTTGTCTTGATGCTATTATCCAAAGCTTTATAAAACCTATAGTATGTACTGACTTGTTACAAGCCAAAAGTCTGGGAATTAAGGGTAGTTCTGCATTCTAAATGGGTTCGTTAGATGGTTTGAAAATCTTTTTGGAATAATCTTTCTCTCTAGTTTCAACAGTCACAGTTCATATCATGGTAACGGTCATTTAGCAGCTTCTACTAACTGGCCCATCTCTTGGAAGATATTGCATGCTTTAAGTGTATTTCGTCACTTTGTTATATCTTTAACTTCCAAGTTTATTAGCAACTTGAATTACTCTCTGTCTAAATTTGCTGATACTTACAGTTTCTTTTGTGTAACACAATGTGCAGGAGTTATTAGCCATTCAGCAACAAGGGCCCAGATCAATTGGCTTTTTTGGGACCCGCAATATGGGATTCATGCATCAAGAACTTATTGAGATACTTAGTTATGCGATGGTTATCACTGTAAGAGCTGTAAATACGTGTTATTTTACATACTGGTGTAATGAGTTCTGAGTACCGACTGAAATATCTAATGTTCAATAATACTGATTAATACCCCGTTTGTTTGTGAACTTTTCTTTGCAGAAAAATCACATTTATACATCAGGAGCATCTGGTACTAATGCAGCTGTTATCAGGGGTGCTTTAAGAGCAGAGAAGCCAGAACTGCTTACTGTAATCTTGCCTCAAAGCTTGAAAAAGCAACCTCCTGAGAGCCAGGAATTATTGTCGAAAGTAAGAATTTCTTGAAAAGACATTTCTGTAGAGCTTTTTATCTTTCTTGAAGCTTTTATAGAACTGCAGTTATCACTAGGTTTTTGCATCATGGTTTTTAGTATCCTTGTTGGTTATTTAATGCTATTTGTCTATAGCAACTCCTTTGACCTTTATAGAAGGTCTTGTGTGCTACGATCTTGACCTCTGGATCATTGACGAATCTTATTGCTGTGTATAAGAACAGAATTTAATACTCATATGGTAGTTGATAATCTTCTGAAATTTGCAGGTCAAGAATGTGATAGAGAAGCCTCACAATGATCATCTACCTCTGCTAGAAGCCAGCAGGTTGTTAGTAGCTCCGCTTTATATCTCTATTTATTCTTTAATGTTTCAGTTCCCTTTGTTTACAGTATTATATAGCTAAAGATCTATATTTTGTTCTATGCTGAAAATCCAGAAAGTATGATAAGATATCAATTTATAGAAAGCAGTTAATATTTTAGTATCTCCCATCTTGAGGTGAAATGCCAAAGTTGCTCTTGTATCACCTAATAGACTTTGGCCTAGGTGGGGGAAACATGTGTTTGTGGAAGCGTGTTGTCCTTAATATATATATCTTTCTGTCTAGACTGAAGCTGAAGAGCTACTTGATGTCTAAGCTTGTAAATCACCAGTTCACCACTGCTCTATTTTCCATGAATTTGAGCTTGTAGGTCAGCTTGAATTTTCGACCCAGACTTTGTCAAGACTGTTGAATTTAAAATTTGTCCAACAAGTAACTCCACATATTATCTTAAGCATCTACTTGTATGCTCAAGTGGAAAAAATATACTTTGATGATGCATTATCTTGCAATACATCTATCTCTCACTCACTTTTTAGTCTGCTTACTTCTGTTGACCTCGGCAAATGATGTTTCGCTATACTTACCAACTCTCATTTGTGACTTAATGTGAGGAGCACAAGTGCAGGAATGAGTTGCACTTTTTCTTTTCTTTTTTTCCCTTTAGTCTCAGTCTTGGGAAGATTAAAATGATGCTTATGATCAAACTCCAGTATTGTTAGCTTTGAATGTTCGTAGCCGAGGCAGGGATATCTCTAATTAGTCCAAGTTTGCTGTTACGGATTCTTACTCGGGCTCTTGTTTTGCATATGCAGGTTGTGCAATATGGACATCATTTCACATGTACAGCAAGTAATATGCTTCGCGTTCCATGACAGTAAATTGTTAATGGAAACTTGTCAAGAGGCAAAAAATCTGCGGAAAATTGTGACGCTGTTCTACCTGGATTAAAACTATTGTTTTCTCTGTCCATACATTTTAGGAAGGGAGAGTTGGAGGGGGAGAGGGAGCTTATTTTTTGCTTGTAAAGAATTAGATGGAGTATATGGGTCAGATGGCATGATTTTGTAGAGTGATAGTGAGGGAGGTGGCCAATTTGCTTCTCTTTTCGTAATTGGAAAGAGCATATATTTTGTTGGTATATCTAAATCTTGGAGGTGATGTTGGTGCATACCACACATCATAATTATATGCCCGGTCTCAGGCTACAGCGGCACATTGAAATTCAATGACATTCCTAGTGATTTGTCTCCAGGATCAATCGAAACTCTGGGACATTCCTAGTAATTATATTGTACCAACCGTGTCAAGCCGGCCAATCTCCGTTGGTGTCCATGCTGACTAGTATTATCTTTGCTACTTGTTCACTCTGATATGCTGCTTTCTTCTCCTTGAGTCTTGAGAGACAAACAGAAAAACCTGTGAATGGCAGCAGCGCCATCTTTCCTGTTTTGAATTCATTGATATACTCATTGACCATATAACATGCCATTCGATATTAGCATGACATTGGCATTTGGCAGATGGGTGGACAATCCTAAGCTAATTAGCTTGAGTTCTTGACCTAGTCAACAAAAAACAGATATGCTTCTTAATTCCGGCCAAACACATAAACTAATCAGAATGATAACGATGATGATGATGCATTTATCCGTTTTTTTTTTTTGGTCGCTTGTTCAAACTGTCCATAGAGTCCATAGACGCAAACACCATGGATTGCTGACTAGTAATATTTTCGGAGAAATTAAGTGTGTAGTTATCAAGATTTAAGAAAGAAAGTCACCCCAAGAAACCCTTTAATAAGGATCTTCTTCTCTTGGAAGTTGCTGGCCAATGATGGATGTGTGGGTGGGGGCGTTCGATTTTGATTGGCCTTTTAAAAGTCAGTAACTAGCTAGCTAAATGACGTGTTGGACTGATCGACTAATTCCATGTATACCCGCCCCCAGCTTAATCGTCAGTCAGTTGTTACAAGTAGATAATAATATAATGCCAGCAATAAGCATGCCGATTTAACCATCACAAATGACTAGTTCCGTAGTCCAACGTCTTAACAGTTACAGAGATATGAATAAATATGTGCGTATATATATACCTAGCTAGCTATATCATCGGCTTACTTGCTTGCTCGCTGCTCATTGGCCTCAAATTCGGAAGGAGTTGCTAATTGCTGCTTGTTGGTTTAATTGGCAGCTGATCGATTCGATTGTGGTATCTGATAGATCAGATAATTAATATGGAGGGTCTGATCCCATTGGTGTTCAAGGCGATTAAGAGGAACAGAAGTCGGCAGCAACACACGAGGAGCCTCTCAGTTCAAACCCCTTACTTCTTCGTCGACGATGACGACGACCATCATCAACATACCAGTACTAGTACTGCTGCAGCAGCTTTGCATGGAAGCGCTACTCAAACCAATTACCTCTATATCACACCTCCTGCTGTTAATATCCTGCAGAATGCTACAACCGATCATCATCAGCACCTTCACCACCGACGACACAAATCTGTTTCTGTAGTTGGTGATCGGGGCTACTCATTTGGAATCGCAGATGAGGAGCTAGATAACAACCAGCAGATGGCAAAGGTTGATGATCATCAACGGCCAAAGCAACTTGTCCGGTTTAGGAGCCATAGATCATCCTTGTTCTCATGCATTTCTGGTGCTGCCTAGCTACATATATAGTCCTGCAAAATTATTGTTATGTTTTTAAGTTCATTGCTGTAGTACGTGCTACTTTCATCTCGATCAATCTGTAATCCTCTGCTTGGTAATGAAATTCTGAAGAAAGTTCTTCTCAAATGACCGGGTTGGTGAGGGCTCTCCCAGCAACTATATATTTAATTAATTAACTATGGATCAATATACGATTGAGTCAGAGAACCACTAGCTATCACATAAATATTTTGTTTTTAAAAATACTTATATATCGGTGTTGAATTATTAGGTTGATTGGAAAATGGAAACCGATGGATACCAACCCACAGGACACGTTCATACTACCAATGTATTCAGTTCGCCTTATTCGGATGCAAGTATTTTTCCTGGTGTTGTATGTGTTGAGTTGGTGTTCATTTGTCAATCATAGAGAGTTTGTATGTACAGATACATACATATTCATTCGGATGCAAGTATTATTTACAGATGGATAGTGACACTTACAAACTCCACCGATGAACACAAATTAAGGAATTGAAGGTCGATAACATGTCTGAGGTTTAGTGATTAGAAGGTCTACAAACTCTTATCAATGGGATGTTAACTAAGGAAATATATATAGAGCAACTTTGCCACAGTTACATAAAATAAGGATGGATAATATGAATATATACATATTCTAACTTAGAATTAATTAATGTAGATTAGCTTGATAGTAAACATTGGATCGATCTTACAGATATATACAGTACCAAAAACTTAGAAAAACAAAAATCCCTGTGGTGATGGGTGATGGGTGATGGGTGATGGGTGATGGGTCAAGGCCGGTAAGGATAATTGATCGATGAACCCCGAAGTGTGGAACTGTAGTGAAGCAGGCAGGAGAGAAAGCTGTTGCATGCATATCATATAGAATGACGATTCATGAATGTGTTTGTTGATGGTCATCTAATCATGATAACCAAATGAAGCAGATGGAATATAACTAGATGACCATAAACAAACATATCCACTGCTGCAAATCATAACTTAGCTTGAGACGATCCAATAGTTCAGTAACCAGAAGAAAAGCTCATTCAGCTGCTTATACATATATATGGTCGATGACCTCCTATTCTTGTAGAAAGAAGAATATACCAGCATCATTCCGCATATACTCCGAGGATATACCTACAGATTGTTCTGATTCTTATTGCTTGCTCGACCAGCTTACCTAATAGTCTTCTCTTCCAAATACTCACTGCTGTTCGTGCCAGAATTTCATTTTGAATTTCACACATCCGGGTCTACTGTTTTCCAGTCCAGATACACCATCAAGGTCCGGCCCAGGCACGATCGAAGCCCGAAAAGCCCACTTTTAACAGGCTGAAGGGGACATGTATTAATATATAGAGATTATACTGCAGTGGATCTATTTAGCCATCAATATCAAAGTATGATGGACAAACATAGCTATTACCAGCTAATCTCTATTTACAATAATGAACAACCATGCAGATGGAATCCAAACTTAAGTTCCATACATCAAAATCATCAGATTCAAAACAAAGACAAGTGACAAAATCAAGAACAAGAGAGCCTATATAACAAACACAATCTCTACTTTGGAATTACCAACAATAGAGTTATATATATAGAGATTAGAGAGAGGCAGAGAACTAAAAGACACACAAACATGGAGAAGTACTACTCCTGTCTCTCTATCTGCCTGCTGCTTGTCCTGGTGACGCCCATAGCCCATGGGGCGACTCCAGTCCCACATTTGAAGAGTGTTCAGCTTTGCAACCAGTGCTCCAAATGCGACTCCAGTAAATGCCCTCCAAGCGAATCCTACCCCCATATGACAGCCTTTGATGACACTCTTATTGCTGGTGCTTTACAGTCTGACTATGTGGATTTGCATGACAAAGGAGTTTATTCTGTGCCAGATGTCAAAGGTGGACAATCAACAAAATACAATGCTTATTTTGGCTGGAAATCCACTTCTGGTTCAGCTTCTGGATATCACAGGTACGCTCATCCTACTTTGATTTGTTATGTATCTGCAATTGAAGAAAAATAATATGAAGGAATCGCTTAGTAAACAAGTAGGCAATATGTAAACATAGAGAATAATTGCCTGATGCCTCAAGAGTCAAGACCCTCCACTTTTTCAGCAGTTCTCTTTCTCTGCTGCAGTTTCTATTAACCAAATAATGTAGTACTCTTAAGAAGTGTCCGTTACAAACTAAATGGAATCTATGGCTAATTTTTCTCATTCTATAAATATTGCCAGTCCTAATGGAAGTGTGTTCTGATCTCAGTTTTTTCAATAAAACCAAATGACCCTTGCCCATGAGAGAGATGACCTGCAATCATCAACTAGTTGTTTGTGTCAAACTTTACAGGTTTAGCAACTACATGGACAAATGCTCAGGTGGGCAAACCTATCTCACCGTGGACAAGCATGGGAAAGTCAGCCTTCGATCATTGAAATCGCTGGAAACCTTAGCGGAAGCTGACTGGAAGTCTTATAATCCCCCTAAGAAACTAAATCACCGCGAGTTCCGTTTCTGGGTCTCTCGCAGTACAGGAAAATGCCTTACTGTTTTTGGAGGAAACAAAAAGAAACGAACTGTGGGTGTAGCCGACTGCAAGTTTAATGGCTCAAACCGTGGCCAGCTGTTTGCCTTCCGCTTTCATTACCACCAAGCCTTCTGTTGCTGTGGTGTTCACAATGAGTGATCTGAATCTAATGAATTTAAGGGCCCTATAGTCATCTAACCGTTGGCACAGTTCAAATATTATTATACAAACTGTACAATGTCATAGATACAATTAAGACATACAAATCATACTTCAATTCAAAAAGTAAGTCTTCTAATACTGTGCATCTGGCTGTGTACATACAAGTGCACATAGCCAAGCACAGATTTCTTGGCATGTTTGTATAAGAAGGCAATTCCCAAATAAAAAGCAGAATCACTTGGAACGTTTACTATCATGTGTCCATCCATGAACTCATAGTTTCGATATCAAATGTGGAAGACCCACTAATTTATGATAGATAGCAGTAGCACTAGCTAGTAACTAGTTTCTCATATCATTTTAATTTCAGATAGGGGTCAGGAACTTATGAACAACAATAGCAACTAGAGATGAAATTACCGTTTCAGTCTAGTATCATGGTTGGGCATTGATAGGAATGGATGGAATTTCTTCCTGCCTATCTCCGATTCCATTCAAACAGGGTGGTTTGGCTGCTCCATAGTAAAAGAAAGCCATCACTTTTGAGAGTTCATCTCCACTTCTTATTTCTAGAAAAAATGACAAAAAGAAGAGAGGTGTTGAAATCATGCTGCAAGGCAGAAACAGAATCAAGAATGAAGCGGATGTGTTCCTGAAATGAAATTACCTTTCTCACGATACAATATCTTCCCAGCCTTAGTGAAGATGAGCTCAGGGTAGACAGACACTTGGAGAGCAGACACCAAGTAATGCTCAGTAACAGCATCAATTGCAACACACTGTTCAAGACAAAGTATATGATAGCAAGGATGATCAGTGTGGAGAATGACACAAGATGCATGGTAGCAATCACAGTATAACTCCTAGACTTACTCTTGGTGAAGGTAGCCTGCAATTCCATATAATTTGTACAGCCTTCTCCAGTTCAGTGCGAATTCTTTCATTTTCTTTTGGTCTGAAGAGAGTAATGATGGTTAACATTTTAAAAACACAAAATGTATATAAACAGAAAAAAGAGCCATCAATTTCAACAAGCATGATAAGAATGAGTGCTAACGAGTAAAGAATCAAAAAGACAGAACCTTTTATAGCGATTATGGACAAGAATGACCAAAGGGCTAATGTCCTTGAAAACGGTATCTTCCCATTCTGAAGTAGTTACATCTTTGATGGGACGAATGTAATTATCATCTTGCCATACAATTTCGTCGTCACTATCGTCGTCGTCGTCGTCATTCTCATTCTTCTTCCTGGGATTGTTCTTGATAGTAATCTTGTCAAAGAAATTATCCAACTTGAAACCCCGGCCGTCAGCATCGTCAGGCCATTCAGGATCATCCTCATCCACAACAAGAGGATAGTTGGTCAGAAGGTCCTGCACTTTCTTGCTCCTTTCACTAGGGTCTAGCTCCTCCTCCAAATCTGGGTTCTTATCTAACACTTGCCTGATCTTGTCTCTCCATTCACGTCTCTCTTCAGAGTCCATCAAATAGGGGTCGCTCTTGCCACCTGAACTAGAGGCATATAATCTGGAAACCTCTCTTTTCTTTGTTCTGACTGAACTGAACGGATGCGTTTGACAAGTAATCAATGAAGATTGGTTTGGTGTTGATGACGAGAAGAGATATGGGAGCCTCAGCAGAGCCATTCCAACACACAATCAGTGGCAGCAAATATCTAAAAGCACCAACAATTAACGATCAGTCCAACCCATGTAGCTGGAAACAAGTTCCATTGAAAAGAGAGAGAAAGCAAGCTGACCTCAACTAACTCTAATCGCAGCAGCAGCAGCAGATGAACATGGAATTGGAAAACCCCAGCTAAAACCCCAGATAAGGTAACTGTGAGGAGTGTCAGCTCACACGCTGGTGTACTTTGAAAGTGGGCCTCCTCCTTCCTACACACATTACTAATAGGTAACCAAAATTTACGCATTTTTCTTTGTTTTATTTTTGGCTTCAATATACCGGAAAATTATTATTTGTACCGAAACATCACGTGACATTTGATCCCCTCTAAAAGAGAAATAGAGGATTTAAATTTGTTGGTAGTTGCTTTGACCACTGTACTCACTTGTTCATACTTCATACTCCACACTAGGCCCCAATTCACATATGCAAGAAGGGCATTTCTCTCCTTTGGCCCGATTCATTTATAACTGTGAAATTTATCTTTACAAACTACTGAAACTAGTAAACTGTAAGGAAAGAATAACATGTAGCTACAACATGGATCAATCCAACATGTCTGTATTAGAGGCAAGTAGAGATGGAAGAAGCCATGTAAAGAATCCTTCATTAGTCTCTCCCTTCCATCTCTGCAATGAGTACTCCACCAACAGATCCCAGAGATCTCCTACTGTCCATTGGTGCTGCTGTATCCATCGGCTTACCTGCACCATAAAGTTAAAGAGGATGAATATACTATGACAATTAAAGTCTTAACATGAGTTTTGTTGGTCAAGATTAATTCACAGCTTAACTTGGTTTGGAAAACTGAAAGCATTTGGTATAAGCAAGCACACCTCAAAACATAACAGCAAAGCACATTGCATATTTGTAAAATTTATTTATCTGTGCTTTAGGTTACATAAAACAGTTGGTTCCTCAAATTCGTTGGTACGAGTACGAAGCATCTATTTTAAGGGAAAACATGACGTTCACACTAAGCATTATGAATCAGTACCTGGTCAAGGTTTTCCAATGCCTTCATGTCAAAAGTGTAGTATGAAATCAAAGGTCTTCGTGCCTGAAACAAATGCAACCTCATTACAGTCGTTTTCAGCTAACTACTCAGTGTTATTTTTATTTAAAAACAGATAAATCTTTTAAAATCTCATCTCCTCCCATAATTGTTACGAAGGCTAAAGACAAAACTACCTGAGATGCAGCAAGCCATTGAACTATGGTCTTCACTTTAGGATCTCCTCCAAAAGCACCGCATCCCCAATTCCCAGTTGCAATCCCAATATCATCCACATAATCCAAAGACTGAATCTCGGTAGAATCGACTGAACAGAGTTCATTCTCACGAACTAATCTATTGTTCTCCCGATATCCCGATCGAGGAACAAAGCCACAGAAGGCCTTATTGGTCTCCCTGTAGAAATCAACAAGGTAGAAGGTAGATAAACTTCTGATTAAGAAAGGTTACACAAGGGAGAACCATAGCTACATATAATAGTCCAACATATTCAAACTACAGTTATCTCTCTATGGACATATCATACATAACGGCACAGGCTTCATTGAATTCCATGTTTCAAAGATCATGGACTTCACTTGTGTTTCTCTGTAACTTGTGTGCAACACAGGGGATAGTACATTCATTTGCAGGTGCAGCTGGTTATCATGGCCGATAGCTAAATTACTAACCCATCTCAACCAAAATGCTTGTCCCAATCCTACAAGTTTGCCTTTTTTCTGGCCAGCTTCAGTGGACATTTTAACACCACTTTCTATAAATTTCATATGATAAGTGTGCAATCGCAGTAGTATTAATTAAATATACATACCGGAGGAGTAACTCTTGTTTATACTGTTTCATCCCTGGGCTGCATAATGCGTCTATTGCAATAATCCTGGTTTTACGTCTTCCAAGAGAGTCTGAATCCCTTTCGTCCACATAGTCACCACAAAATCGAAATGAAGAAGCATACCTACACCAATTTAAAAATATATATAAATATCAGTCAGAAATCATTTCAACAGTGACCAAGTTAAATGGATGAAAATTATATATCTAAAGCTAATATGCTCAGGAATCAGGACATATCTCAGAAAACCATACATACACTTTCGATAAGAAGAGTCAAGTGATTCACCAAATGCATCTGAAAATATGTATGAAGAACATAACATTCCTAAAAATATATATGTATGCATATGTGCTTACAGTACACACCCTGTATAATTCGAAAATCTTTCCGCACCAACAATTTCTATAGCCTCATTATCTGCCATAGATGGCATGAACAGCATGCTAGCAATTAACTCGGGGTTGATCATGAAACGGATCTCTTCCTACGTCAGATGGTAATAACAAATAATATTAGGTGCTTCTGCAATTAGACATTGGCCTGCGTGAATCAGGACAAGTAAAAAAAAAAAATAGCTGGAAAATTGCGGGCATATACTTGGGTGAATATATATGAGGAAGAAAAGGAATATATAATTATATGAGGAAGAAAAAGAATATATAATCAGACCTGTACACAGCCCCTATGAAGAGCACCACCTCCTATATACTTGTTTGCAAAATCAACTTCCAAAGCTCCACTTGATTGATCTTCTATGAAGCCTGACCTGTGAACCTAGAATGACATGCCAAGGAAACTTAACAAGTTAGTTGTGATCACCTGAACTAAATCACAAAAAGATTTGTTAACAGAATTTCCAATAATTCATCTACATATAACTTGTGGCTTTGTATTAACCATCTGTCATCTTTTTACCTCAAAACGGCAGAGTGGAATGACTGAATTGCTCCAAAACTCAGCTTTCGGATAAGAAATTCTTAGGGGAGTTGGTTCCAGAGGAAGTACTTTCCGCTCAAACGAGACAAAACCCATAGGCATGCGTGAAGTTATCTTTTCAAAGTAGTGTATAATGCACCATATCTTACTCTCCTGTTTTTGATTATAACTGTCATACAGAGCACTGCAAATAAATATGAGGCAGTGAGTATATATCAGTAAATAACATGAGAATGTATCTATTAATAATGTCAAACAAAATTGGGTGATAAGATATCTTTAGAAATAGAACAGGAGCATGTCTAGTAGAATAACTGACATCTTTAAGTGTACCACTAAATTGTGTGAAATAGAAAATAAAAAAATAAAAATAAAAAGAGAGAAAGAGATTCCAAAGAAAGAAAGTGTTACATACGCAAACAAATGATCAAAATTGATTGTTGGGAGATGCTTGGCACTTCTATCAGTGACTGGGAACAAACAAAATAGAGAGCACCCAAGAAGAGCACTAATTAGTTCCTGAAATGCAACGTACACAATTTCAGCAAAACTGTGCTACAATATAGGAAGATCTTTCAAAGTAAATAAGGCTAATGTTCAGAAACTAGTGTCTAACTTATGAAAGAGTACAGCTGACACCAGATAACATGACAATTAACTCAGACATATGATAAGAAGAAGAGGCAGAGAAAGCATACCTGGCTGAGGAGCACTAATCCGGGTTGTTGTGAATCAAGTAAACGAAGAGCAGTATTGAGTCGGGCATCTGCATTTTGATAGTGAACTTGCAACAAAGAGGGCAACCGCAAAACCAAATTTGCTAATGCGGGTAACACCTCTCCAAACCACTTGCCAGATTCCTCCCTGGACATGATCTGCAACCAACAATCCAATTTCAGTTCAAGGAAAGATTGTGTGATGCAATTAAAGAGTGTGGCTTACCTCATCGAAGAAGAGGGCGTATCCGTCTGCGGCACCAGGAGTGAGAGGATCAGAGGTGGAGGCCGAAAGAGAGCGCCTGAGGTCGGAGATGGCTGTGAATAGAACCTCCCCGGAATTGACACGACCCCTGCCCAAGTCCTTGAGTGTCTCCACCGCCTGTGATGGCCAGAAAAGACTCCGGCTCCGTGCCACCACCGGCAAGTAGCCTAGTATTGACTTCAACTCCTCCCTCTCTTCCATTCGATCGGAGTTCAACTGATTCTAAATGAAACGTGGCTTTTGCCTTTTAAAAAAAATAAAAAATAAAAAAATTTGAATGAATAATATGCGGGCTAGCGGAGAAATGCTATGTCTAGGCTTACACAAACTTCTTCTTCAGCACAGGGGCAAAGAAAAGAGATGATATTTGAAGGAGCAACAAACAAATCACAGCCTTTATTGAAATTTACTTGCTTGATCACTTCAAATTTTATAAAGAAGCATCATTTATGAGTTCCTATGCTCTATGGACAATGAAAAATCTATGAACATTGGTAGAAGAGAAGAGAAGAGCAGCTAGCATAGTCCCTTGAACATTGGTAGAACCCAGACTCCCCAAGACTCTTTTGGACTCTGACTATTAAACTCGTGGTAGCAAGTGATGGATCCATCGTCTAGACTAAAGACGCGATAGGGTAAGGGTCTGCTCTCGGGCTCTGCATAACCATGCAGATCATAATTGGTGTAGTATATGGAATTTGGCTTACAACTCCCCGGAAAGTTGGAAGCCAACACAGACACTGAGTGAGACACACCCACAAACAAAGCCTCGTCTCCAATGCTCTCTACCTCTACTTGCTCCACAACCGATCCATCTTGGGCATCAAACACCACCTTGTAAACCTTGATCCTCTCACTGTATAAACTTGTTCTTTTTGAAAACTTACCCAGTCTTCGAACGTGCCACACATGCTCTCCAGAGGTCGATTCCACCAGATATGAATTATGGATCCATCCTCCTCCTTGGTACCCGGGTGTCCGGGTAGCTTGTTTTACTTTGGGCGGGCCATTTACATCAAATGACACGATTTTTTCCTGTGCTCCTCCAACTGCATACACTTGATTTCTATAAAAGATGGCATCCCTGACTTGGCTTATTCGTCTATCCACATAAGTCCACCTCTCTTCTCCTCCTTTGATGAACGCCAGCTTGCAACCCTGATAACCGTAGAGTACAATAACTACATAGTTATTCGGATTCGTATTGGGATCGGAGGACAAGACAACTTTTTCAATATACTCCTGGTACTTCTGCTTCAAATGTTCCCTATGGTACTCGTCGGTCATCTTCGTCAATTTCAAATGAGGGAGACGAATGGAGTCCACTGATTTCTGGAAAGCGTGTTTCAGAACAATGCGGAGACATTCACCTTCTAAATCTACCGAGGCCAACCAACCATGGCTAGAACCGCAACACCTCTTGCCATAAGCCACCGCAGAAGGGACATTGTCATATCTTGTAATTTTATCAGATACGGTGTATGCTTCCAAATTGGTCACAGTACGTTCATCACGTTGCAAGAAAAGGGGCACTAAGTTGCCCTTGGTGTTGCGCCAGCGCTGCGTTGCATCATTATAGTGTTGCGAAATAGAGGACCACTCTTTGCAGACCAGAGCAAGACGAAGATGGTCAACGGGGTCCATCAACTTGTCAAGAATCATAAAGGAAACATGCAGAGGAAGACTTGCCAGAAGGTCCTTCTCATTATGCCTCGAAGACTCTATTCCCTCGTTCCTCAATTCCCCACTTACCCAAACTTCTTCAATTATATCAGTTTCTAGCTTCTTCTTCGCCACTGAACTTGAATCCCTGGACTCTCTTGCACGCTTTTTCTTGAGCACTGGGACTGGTTGGGCCTCCTTTCTTGGCTTCTTCGCAATCGAACTAGCAAGCCTCTTATCCTTTTCGCGCTTTCTCTTCGGCTTTGTAGAGTTGGTTTCACTCATCGACTCTGCCTCTTGTTCATTTTTGTGCTTTCCAACTACTAGAGCCATCATCTCTTTCACGCTTTCATGTTGTTTTTGCATTGTCACCGCGCACACAAAAACAAGTGAGAATTAACGTGATTGATTTTGGCAATGAAGAAGCGGCTGTTATTTAAGGGGCTCCCAGAAACGTTTCCTTCATCATCCAGGAGGATCCTCAGTAATATAATCCCACAAACCCTGGGTTTATTGTATCCTAGTTCATGTTGGATTCCCTGTTTTGAAGGGGATTTGGCATGTTGCGGCTATTTACCAAATCCAAATGTCCCACCAAACTCCACACCAACTCGACACAGAATTGACCAATATATCGTGGTTTAGGGTTTAGGGTTATGTGCTACGTACAAATTTCCAAACCCAGTAAAAAAGAAGCACTAGTTCAGATCGCTTGAGAAGCAACAGCTAGATCAACCACACATTATCTTGATGAATGTAAAGGTCAGTACCCATACCAGGATTGGAAGCTGAGTGAGATCCCCGAGCATTGGAACTGGTTTGCTGCAAATAAAAGCGAAGCTCCAAGTTGAACCGTCATAGGGTTTTATGAAAAGGTAGACCGACCACCTACCTAGGCCCAGCCCAAAGCTCCGCCTAGCCCGCTTAGGCCCAGTTCTCCTTGTCCTTGACTTCTTTTCTGTACAGTCACACTCGCTCATTTTTGCTCAATCTCCGAGATTGAGATGGCTTCTGCTTCAGCTTCCGCTTCAACCCGGTGGTTCGTTCAGTCACGGCTCCCTCCTCCTCGTAATAACGGGCTGCACCGGTTACCCAATACCCTCCTCTCTCTTTCTTCTTTTTCTTCTTCCAAAGGTAGTCAATCTTTCCTCAAATTTTCATCTTTCTTAATACTTTATATTAACTGAAATGATTGATCCTCGCAGCAGTTGCAATTGCAATTTCAAATCCAACTGAGAGGAAGAGGTTTGCTCAAACCGCGGCTGTTCGGCATCTCGTGGGTTCCGTTACCACCGCTCACGGCCTTCGTTTTGCAGTCGTCAGTCCCGGCCCTCTCTACTTGCAGCTTCCTCTATTCTATTCTTACTCGTGGTTTGCATCATCATTCTTCATTGATTCTTGTTTTCAGGTTGTTGCACGGTTTAATGAGATTATCACAAAGCCACTGCTAGAGGGAGCTTTGACTACTTTCCACAATTATTCTGTTCAAGAAGAAGACATTGATGTATGAAGCTTAACTTTTCTTTTCTCTTGCCTTTACTTCATGCCTTTTACTGACACCCCCTTGGCTTCCAACTATTTTTATTCTGCTGTTTACCCTCTTACAATCCTCTTCCATTGTAAAAACACAACTAAGAAATCTACTGAAATGAAACAAACTTATGGTTCCCGCATTTTCTGGACAACTTCTCTTTTTATGTCTCAACTTTATGTTGCTCTTGAATTCTACTTGCTGGCTCAGGAAAACCTGTCAGGCTCTCATCAGCACTACTACTACTTCTTAGCATTCGCAATTCAGAGATGTTAGGAGGCATTTTTCACCCAAAGAATAACTATTCACCAACTTTATGCTTTGGTAGATTGTACATGATCTAATTATTCTTTTTCTTCCCTCTCAGGTGGTCTGGGTTCCTGGTAGCTTTGAAATTGGTGTAGTTGCACAAAAGCTTGGAAGTTCGGGGAGATATCATGCTGTTTTATGCATTGGAGCTGTGGTACAGTACCCATGCCAATTTTGTGCATCAAATATAATGTCTCTCCATGAGAGATTCACTCTTTACTATGCTGTATATGCATCTACTACCCTAATCGATAAACTGCTTGTTGTCAGTAGATAAGAGGTGATACAACCCACTATGATGCTGTTGCTAATTCAGCAGCTTCTGGAGTACTTTCAGCTGGCTTAAAGTCAGGTTTGTATCTGGTTTTCTTCGTTGCAGATTAGTTATATCTTGGAGTTCGTACTTGCTAACTAAATTATTAGGAGAGGGATTATGAAGTCTTTTCAAATCCTGAACTTCTTGTTTGGTTGGTCGTGTTGTTGATGTTGTATTGGTGTTTCTTTTTTTCTTTTCTTTTTTTTGAGAAAATTGTATTGGTGTTTCTTTTTTCTATGTAATTCCATGAATAATTGTTCCTAATATATACTTGTCATATGTTATTTTAGGTGTTCCATGCATCTTTGGTGTGTTGACTTGTGATAATATGGAGCAGGTAAACTTTTCATTAAAGTATTCATATGTAGCACCTTTTACTCTTTAGAGTTATCATCTTATTACCAGAAGGAGAACGATCTTACCGTACCATTCATTACCGTTGCAGGCTTTAAATCGAGCTGGTGGTAAATCCGGAAATAAGGGGGCGGAGGCTGCCTTGACAGCTGTAAGTTTAACCAACTAGTTTCTATGCTTTCTTCCAACTAGTTTGGAATGAAGCATTATCCTATTTTTCCTGAATTTTTGCCATACAGTACATGTAGCGTAAGCTAAAATCTATATTTATATATATATATACACACACATATATATCTATATATACAGTCCCCTTCCAGAGTGGGATTCCTCTTTGAAATTAAAGTGCGGGACTCCTTATTTCGCTCACTTTCAGGTCGTATTTCCACATCTCAACCGTACAATGTCTAAAACACAGTGTGTAGATCATTCCTACAAAGTTTCATCAAATTTAAAGATCATTTGGGTACCGAATTAGATTAAATAAATCAACATAACAAAAGTTGTCCAAACAGAACCGTTCGTGTAAATTACGATTACGGAAGCTCAAATGATCTTCAAATTTGATGAAACTTTTTAGGAATGACTTACACACTGTGTTTTAGACATTGTACGGTTGAGATGTGGAAATACGACCTGAAAGTGAGCGAAATAAGGAGTCCCGCATTTTAATTTCAAAGAGGG
>NC_020491.1:1260974-1280479 GCF_000184155.1 Fragaria vesca subsp. vesca
TTTCCGGCCAGATCACCCAAAACTTCAAACAAAGTCAATCTGGCCGGAAAACTGGAATTCGGCGGACTCGCCGGGATGGAAAGTGGTCGGGGAAGCTGCTGGGGTGGAGGCGCACCCTCGCCGGCGCTGTACGGGGGCGAACGGAGGAAAATCCGCACCGTAAAACGGTGCGGACGTCCGCAGCTGAGAAAAATCCTATATATATATACACACACATATATAGGTGATGTGAAGGAGTAAAATAAAAGTATTACATTTAGAGTTGATTGAAATAATGTACATGTTTTCGTATAAAAGAACAATAAACACTCATAGTTAGAACCCTTGGATAAGACATTAATATTCTGGCTTTCTGAAATTTTATGTGAAACAAAAGGGTATTGAGTAGGTACCATGCTGAGACAAGAATCTGTTGTTTCTTTTATACACAATTACTTGAGTCATTCCAAGTGTAATTTCATTTTATATGTGATAATTGGTACATCACTTTGACTTGTACTGCAGATTGAGATGGCGTCTTTGTTTGTACACCAATTGAAGTAGTGTATTGTTACTCTCGAGGAGAGAGGCAGGGAATGTTTTACTCGACCAGCATTTTCTGTAATGAATGTGCTTGGTGTTGTTCCTTTCTTGAACTGCTGCTAGAGCCATACTGTCCCAAACTTTGTTTATTTTCTAAAGCCCTGCCAGATGAATCTTAATGCTGAAGCTGAAGAGAAACAAAAAGTGAGTATAAAGAGTTTTGAATAAAGTCTCTCTTGCTTCACACATTAGTTTTTGTGTTTCGATTTCACCCATTGGATGTCATAGCTACTTGAACAGTATTGGTGGCAGACTAGTTTATTTTTGTTTGTGTACATTTGCACAATTGCACCCGAACTTTTCATATTTAGGGAGTGGCTTTTACATAAGATGTTTAACAGTCCGACAGATTTAACTTGTATGCTTACAATATCAATGCTTTTTGGTGAGGAGCCACTGGTTGACGGTTTCAATCCAAGAAATGATGCAGACTTGCAGTGTTGCTTTGAGAGGGATGGGAAGAGCGGACTGATAAGCTCGACCAAATTCTGTCACTTTTACATTCCCTCCACACAAAATATGAAGAATAAAATCCAAATTAGTGTTCCTCCAATATGTTTCAAAGATCTCACTTTGCTTGGATGTGTATCATTGTGTATCTAATCACGTGTGAAGTCCAAATCAATACGTTTGGTTCCTACAAACAGGGTTGTAAACTTTTAAAAACATTATGTTCTACCTCAGGAGTATGCATAAAAGCTGAGCCAATGCCTACCTTCAACCCCACTCATTCCAAAATCCTAATAGTCGCCATAACGCTTCAAGTTGAGTGACAAATGTGCCCTCAGTTTCTACTCCCTCCCCTACCGACAGACTTTGAAATACAGCACTCTTTTTGCCTTTTTTGTAGGGGTTTTCTTGGATACAAATAAGTTACAAAAACAGAGTTTACTCGTAATCATTTCATGCAATCTTTCTCCCAATAGCATATAATGCAGAAGGGTGTTAGGGGAAAAAGGTCATTTGCAGTTGGCATTTTGATGTAGAACAAGCTGTCGCTGCAGTAGTCTCTTTGTGCATCTGTTAACCATGAATCACTTTCAGCACAATCGAAAACAATAAATAACCTACAAAAGGCATAAGAAGCTTAGAATCAAAGTTATACATACATAGCAGAAAAGATTGATATAAGGCATCCGTCATGTGTTTAGTGACATCTTCATTAGAAAAATGATATGCTGAGAAACCAAATGCTTGCCTCTTTCTTGCCTCTAGGTTCTAACCTCTGGCCATGAAGGAAGATTTCCTCCCTAGTCATGAGGTGGAAGAAAACAAAATATTCCCTACTCGTTCTATCTATTTAATCTTAGTTCAGTTGGGAGGAAGGGAAGCAATATATGCCTTGAAAGATCAAGATATACATTACACTGGCAACTTGTTCTTCTACATTGTCATGGTTATCTTGCAGGGTTGTCTTCCCTCCCTTGTTAGTAGCACTACTCAAACAAAGCGTTTGGTTATCGTTGGATCAGACTACTATAATCACGAAAAACATTCACTGAATATTCATTCTAGTGTTCCTCCGAGCTCGTTGATATCCAGTTCACAGCAAACTCAATCTCCCTCTATGTTGTTTCCTCCGGTTAATCAGGTTTAACTTCCTGCTTATATCCTGAAAATCCTACATAAGACTGAGGTTAAGTTTAACTGCCTGCTCTCACTAATCCTTTTCAATTATCATAATACATTGTATCAACATCGTTTCTGATAATTATACAATGGCATTGATAAGACCTCTCTATTGCTTGTATAAGAAGGGATGTATTGTATCCACACTAATGCAACATTTCCTTTTTTTGACATGGTTTGTGATAAGGCATCTCCAAATTACATTACATTTGTACAATATTAATTTATTCATACCAGAGTGTGGCAGCTATTGTGTTTGGGGATGGGCCAGAATCACAACTTCATCCATTGACAAAGAGAAGATCAGAAGCAGCCATACCAATCGCAGCGCGTTACAGACTGATTGATGCAGTTGTGAGCAACTGCATTAGCAGTAATATACACAGGATATATGCTCTAACACAATTTAACTCGACTTCTCTCAATTCCCACGTTTCCAGGGCTTATTCTGGACTTGGTTTTGGAAACGAGGGGTTTGTTGAAGTAATTGCAGCATATCAAGGCCCTGATAATAAAGGGTGGTTTCAGGTCTGCTAGTCGAGTTTTTTGTATTACCTATATAGATACATTTAACTCTTCTTTCCTAAAACTTCTAATACCTTGATCTTAGGGAACTGCTGATGCTGTTAGAAGATGCCTGTGGCTGCTGGAAGAGTATCCAATGTCTGAGTTTTTGGTCCTTCCTGGTTACCATCTCTACAAAATGGACTACCAGGAACTGATTAAGGCCCATCGAAACAATAAGGCAGACATTACTATTGCAGCATCAGTTGCTAGGAGAATTCATGATCCCGGCTTTGGCTTTTTAGATGTGAATTCTGAGAATCAAGTTCTGGAATTCAGATTGAAGTTGGAGAGAGGGCCAATCGATATTCATTCAGTGAGTAATATTCATCACACTTCTTTCCACAAATAGTTCCTTTTATTGTATTCTGCATGAGGAACCTTTATAATCTGAAACTTCAGGCGAAAGGCTCAAGGAAATCCAACAATACTGCTCCAAGTAGCATCACAAGTATGGGAATCTATCTCATCAACATAGATACATTGAAAAGGCTCCTAGAAGAACATTTTCCTGAGGCAAATGACATTAGGAGTGAAGTGATTCCAGGTGCCGTATCTCTTGGAATGAAGGTCTTGCCTATTATAAACATACAGGCTGTATATCCTGTGATATATGCAAATAAAATAGTTCTCTGTAGCCTTTGCTGCTTCAGTGTTAACGTTACTTGCACTAAATATTCTTTTCTTTCTTTTGAGGTCAGGTTCAAGCTTATGCATTTGATGGATACTGGGAGGACATGAGGAATATTGGAGCATTCTACGAAGCAAATATGCAAACTACAAAGAGTACAGACGTGGGATATAAGTCGGTAACTTTCATAGGGGAAAAGGCTGAATATCCTAGTGTTTTCTTTATGTTAGGTTCGGATCCTTTTTAAACTAACACAGACTTCAACTTTGATTTCATACCAGCTTCTATGATAGAGAAAGTCCAATCCACACTTTGCGTCATTGTCTGCCTCCAACTCTTATAACTGATTCTGTCATAACAAATAGTGTAGTTGGAGATGGTTGCATTCTCAATGTAAGCACAAGCATTGATACAACTAATACATAGTATGATGGATTCTTGTTTTTTATTTTATGATGAATATAGTCTGCGATTAGACTGAACTTGGTCTTGCATGTTTCCGGAACATACTTTTGGACTTGCACAAGAGTAGGGTTGCAGGATCAAAGGTACAGTAATTGGTATGAGGTCAACAATTGGAATTGGGGCAATAGTTGAGGATTCAGTGATCATGGGTTCATCTTTCTATCAAGTAAGAGCTCTATCTCTGCATATATTGTACTTGAAATCAAAATATCGTTCTTAATAAGTGCTCTGCAGTCATTCCACTTTTCTTTTTTACACTTCAAATCAAAATCATTGCCTACATTATTTTCGCTGGTTATTTGTGTGGCAATCTTATTAATACATGCATATTTTAACATCAAAATCCTCTAGTCATGTTGTTGCTTCTGTTATATCTACAATGGTCATCTATTCACAGCCAAAGGCAGAAGATAGTGAAAACAGTAAAGTTACAGACATTCCCATCGGAATTGGTGAAGATACTCGAATAAGGAAGGCTATTGTAGACAAGAATGCAAGGATTGGCAAAAATGTAGTGGTATGAATCTTATATGCTAATAACACTTTGCATTGTCTAAGTAACAAGTATATGGTGTTCTCGCAAATAAGTTGAGGCGCATTATGTACCCTCAGATAAGTTGTGACTTCATCTGCAAGTTGAAAGAAGTAAATCAAATAACTATTTACCAAAGAATTATAACATGTAAAGTGTTCATTTTATGTGTTTATATGTAGAACAATCATCAGTAGCACTACATATTATCATTCAGTTAATTGAACCTCTGCTTCATCCATAGATGTATATGTCTGTACAGAAGCCAGCCAATGTAGGATTATTGATTTGCATATATACCAACTCTTCATAACTCAGCAGGCTAACTTAAGGCTTTTGATGACTATGGTTTTGTGCAGATCATTAACAAAGACAATGCCCAGGAAGGGGACAGAGAAGCTGATGGCTATGTCATTCGTGAGGGAATAGTAGTCGTTCTTCGAAGTGCTGTAATCCCGGATGGCACCGTTATATGAGAATTCTAAAACAGTTTCCCATTCTCTCTTTTGCCAATAGACAATAGTGAGATGAAATAAAACTTGTACATCTTTGCTTCATTCATATACATCATTGCCATTCTTTGTTGCGATAACCAGATAGCACAATCCAAGATTGAAACAATTCAAAGGAATTATATTTTTGTATGTTCTCTCTTTCTTTCTTTTTTCTAATCCGTATTCATTATCTTACAAACAATGCTACGTGAACCACCTAAAGGCCAGAGTCCACCTTACGTGTTTATGTGACATCTACACCACCAATCAAATTGTTTCATCAAATGACTTAAATGTGTAACATCAACTTAGGCATAGGTAGGCTATAGTGGGATCCGAAAATGAGATTCACCTAGCATTATTAGTCACCTGCATTTTTAATCAACACGATGCATTTCAGTCTGGGCCGCTCAATTGTGGGCCGGATAGTCACGAACGCGTGGGTGCAAATCTGTTATCCTCCCAACCAAAAATGAAGGAGCCGAAGTAGAAGTAGCAGTAGCAGCAGAAATGAAGGAGATGAAGTAGCAGGAGCAGCACAAGGTACCAGTCTCTTCCCAGAAAATAAATTCAATTCAATTCCTTCCGGAATTGGTGAGCTTCCTGCTTGCCTCATGTGATTTTCTTTTTAATTTTTAATTTATTTCCAGAAGGATTGCAGACTTGTTTATGGCGGTTGTGGCTTCTCTTTAGTTCTGGGTTATCTTCTGTTTGCTTTTGTATAATAGTTAGCAATGTTTCAAGTCGCTTAGAATACTCTTTCAAACTTGTTAGGTAAACATGCAAGGATTACTTAATGCCTTCTCTTATCAAATTCGTTTGAAACCCGAAATTCCTCTCAAGCTTCCCACCACGAAGACTGGGCTCCTCACCCAGAAACTTGAGCTGGTTTTTCCAAGAAGAAATTGCCTCAATGCCATTAGCTCAGCCAGTGTTGATGCTCACGGAGGAGAAGAAGAAGAAGCCAAAGGTACTATGGATTGGGAATTGGAGTTTCTTGGAGAGCTTGACAACAAGAAGAAAAACCAACCTACATCCAAGCTGCTTCAAGAAACTGAAGGCATGGATTGGTGTTTGAGGGCAAGAAAGACTGCTCTAAAATCGATTCAAGCCAAGGGCTGGTCTCACAGAATGGAAGATATGATTACCAAAAAGCGGAAAAAGAAAAAGAACAAGAAGAAACTGACCCCCAAAGAGAAAATGAGTAAGAAAAGCAAGCAACTGCTACAAGATTTTGATTCAGATGAAGACTTTGATACACAAGATATAGATGCATTAGACGGTTCTACCGATTTAGGAAGAACTGTGAGCATGCTGGGAGGTGGGATGTTTGAAGAGAAAAAGGAGAAGACCATGGAAGATTTTGTTCAGAGGCTTTCCCAATTCTCAGGGCCATCTGATCGTAAGAAAGAAATCAACTTGAACAAAGCAATTGTTGAAGCACAAACTGCTGAAGAAGTATTGGAGGTTACTGCAGAGACAATCATGGCTGTGGGGAAAGGTTTGAGTCCCTCACCCCTCTCTCCTTTGAACATTGCCACCGCTCTTCATCGAATTGCTAAGAACATGGAGAAAGTTTCGATGGTAGAGACACGTAGGTTGGCTTTCGCTCGTCAAAGAGAGATGTCTATGCTAGTAGGAATAGCAATGACAGCCTTACCAGAGTGTTCAGCTCAAGGTATCTCTAATATCTCGTGGGCATTGTCTAAGATAGGAGGTGAGCTGCTTTACTTGTCAGAAATGGATAGAGTTGCAGAGGTGGCCTTGACCAAGGTTGGGGAGTTTAATTCACAGAATGTCGCTAATATTGCGGGTGCTTTTGCTTCCATGAAGCACTCTGCTTCTGATCTTTTTCTCGAGTTATCCAAGAGGGCATCAGTTATAATTCACACTTTCCAAGAGCAAGAACTTGCTCAGGTTTTGTGGGCTTTTGCTTCTTTACATGAGTCTGCTGAACCTTTGCTGGACTCTTTAGATAAGGTTTTCAAAGATGCAAACCAATTTATATGCTGCCCAAACAAAGAACAGTCAAATCTCAACCGAGAAAATGGCGTGGACAACATAGGAGATCTTGAAATCAATGGCATTGCACATTCTCATGTGCTCAGTTTCAGTAGGGATCAGCTTGGGAACATAGCATGGTCTTATGTTGTTCTAGGACAAATGGACCGCAGTTTCTTTTCCGATGTGTGGAAAACTCTTTGCCAATTTGAAGAGCAAAGAATTTCGGAACAGTATAGGGAGGATATCATGTTTGCTTCTCAAGTTCATCTAGTAAACCAGTGCTTGAAGCTTGAGTACCCACATCTTCATTTATCTTTGGAGAGAGATCTTGAGGAGAAAATAGCACGTGCGGGTAAAACAAAGAGATTTAATCAGAAAATGACATCATCTTTTCAAAAGGAGGTCGCTCATCTTCTTGTTAGCACTGGCCTTGATTGGATCAAAGAGTATGTTGTGGACGGGTACACTTTGGATGGCGTAGTAATTGATAAGAAGATTGCTATGGAGATTGATGGCCCAACTCATTTCTCAAGAAATACTGGTGAGTATCCTGAACATAACAGTACTGCATGTATGTCTGCTTAGGTTCATTCGAGTCAAATAATTGCTCTTACACTTATGGTTAGAATCCAGATGATCACCTTTTGTTTTGTGCAGGGGTTCCCTTGGGACACACTATACTCAAACGCCGGTACATAACAGCTGCTGGTTGGAAAGTTGTGTCTGTGTCTCATCAAGAGGTGAGTTCTCACATTCATGGACAATATAGAAGTTTATCTTGTTGAGTGAGTTTGTGGTGAGCTGAGCATATGTGCACAGGTTAAAACTGCATTTGAGATCGACACAATCACTGCATTAGTTGTTCAAATTAGTACCAATAAAATTTGATGTCCCTGATTCATCATTAGCAAATTTACATGCATGGTTTTTTTAACATAATAGCTTGTTTGTTTTATTGAAGTGGGAAGAACTTGAAGGTGGTTTTGAGCAGCTAGACTACCTAAGAGAAATTCTGAAGGAGCACCTTTAGACGTTTGCGAGACCAAGATCAGAAAAGGGGAAGAGGTGATAGTGTGACGAAACAATGGCAGATAAATACATTCTGTTAGGCACCCTGTTAACATAACTACTATGGTTGTGACTTGTAAGCCTAACTATTGTAATGTCATGGCCTTGGAATTTTGGAAAATGATATGCAAGTTGAATTAAGGATATTGCGCCCCTGACTGGTGGTGTCGAACTTGTCACCTGTACTCTGAACGTGCCCTCACCTCAGAGTACCAATATATGATTATGTAGTTTCAAGAAAACAGGTAAATGAGACTATTGGTCGATTGAGAGTGAGATAGCAAACAAATTAATGACACACTTATCCAGTCAGTATGAGGTGTCGCATGCGCACCAACACGCAGATCGTATTTTGAAAAAGGAAAGGAAAAGAAAAAGGAGAAAATAAGGGATATGCGATACGTGTAAGACGTGTGTAGGTGGGGCCAGTAGTGTAGATAGCAATGGCAATTATTAGTCTCCGCTGGATATGGAAGTTAATATTGGTGAGAGAGGAGAGGAGAAGTTGAATAAGTAGCGATTGGATTCATAGTTGAAGCTGCTTGCTGGCGTCACTCCTCCTCGCTGCTGCTGCTCATCTCCTCCATCCATCGGTTGCAGGTAATCAATCCCAAATTTGGATTTAATTGGATCTCTGGCGCGCTTCTTACTTGTTACTCTGATTGATCAAGATAAATAAATTTGGATTTAATTGGATCTCTGGCTCGCTTCTTACTTGTTACTGTGATTGATCAAGATTAATTTTGATAACCTAGTTCTAGATGTGATGCATAACTCTTTCCATCAACTTCCAGAATCATCCAGCATTTCTGTTGTTGCGCTAGAATTCTAATAACCTCACTCGACTCCTGTAACCCTGAAATCGTAACAAAAGCTTTCTGTTTTAGATCTGCATTTCTAGATGATGGATTTTTCATTTGCTGAGCTGAGTTGCTAATCTGTTGAAGGTGTGCAAGGACCTAAACTAGTTCTTCGATGGCATCCTATGATGACGCAGAAAGAGTAGATCGGGGCATTAAGAAGGAGGAGAAACACGAACAAGAGGAAGGCGACGGGTTCATTGATAAGATCAAGGATTTCATTCATGACATTGGCGAGAAGATCGAGGGAGCTATCGGATTTGGTAAACCCACTGCGGATGTGGCTGCAATTCACATCCCTTGCATTAATCTGGAGAAGGCAGAGATTGTGGTGGATGTGCTCATTAAGAACCCAAATCCGGTGCCCATTCCGCTCATTGACATTAACTACTTGATCGAAAGTGATGGAAGGAAACTTGTGTCCGGATTGATCCCGGACGCTGGAACAATCCATGCCCATGGGGAAGAGATTGTCAAAGTTCCTCTTCACTTGATTTACGATGACATCAAGAGCACCTACAGTGATATCGAGCCTGGAAGCATTATTCCCTACAAGATCAAGGTTGATCTCATTGTGGATGTCCCTGTTCTCGGCAGGCTCACTCTCCCACTTGAGAAAACTGGAGAGATTCCCATCCCATACAAACCTGATGTTGATGTTGACAAAATCAAGTTTCAGAAATTCTCCTTTGAAGAAACTGTTGCTGTGCTCCATTTGAAGCTCGAGAACATGAATGACTTTGACTTGGGCCTCAATGCTTTAGACTACGAGATTTGGCTCTCTGAGGTCAGCATTGGAGGCGCTGAGCTCTCCAAATCTGCCAACCTTGAAAAGAAGGGTATCACTTTTGTTGACGTTCCTATTACCTTCAGGCCAAAGGATTTTGGCTCTGCGCTCTGGGATATGATTCGGGGTAAGGGTACTGGCTATACCATCAAAGGCCACATTGATGTTGACACTCCCTTTGGGGCCATGAAGTTACCCATTGTCAAGGAGGGGGGTACTACACGCCTTAAGAAGAGCAAGGATGACGGTGGTGATGATGACGATGATGAGGTATGTAATCTTCATACTGGATTTTGATTCTCCTGCTACAAAGTAGTATATGCATTGCATTCTTTACATAGTTGTAAAAGACAAATAATATTTCTTCTAGATTGATTACTTGAACCAAATCCTGAAACAAATATCTACAAACATGTAAGATCATAGAACCACTGTTGAAGACTTGAAGGGGCCATGATTTTGGGCACACCAATGTGGTTGGTGCAATGCACTTGCCCTGGATAAATAAGAGTGGTGTGTATCAAGGACTAAACATTTGTACCTTATGTATTATCGTTCTGTATCATTAGTCGCAATGTACTCCTCCAACATACCTTTGCTATCTACTCCGCCCCTTTTAGCAACTATCAGAATCCTGCTGACAGATTATTAACATTGAATCTCGCAAAAGCCTGCTCTTGATGTCATCCATTTCAAACTAAACTCTGTTAAGCTGCACTGTCTCATGCATTCGAAAATTATATACTCTAGCATCCTAATTATCTGATTGATAATGCAGTCTTATTCCTGTAACGAATTTCATATACTTCTATGTGCAGGACTAGAGAGGGGGGAGGGCTTCGGCTTTTGCTTCACCTGTCAAACTAATGGTTATTGTCTGTTGTCTGTTATTTGTTGATCTGTACCTAGTATTTAAGAAAATAATACTTACATATGCGTTTGAACTTCTGGTGGAAGTGAATTAAACCGTTTGCGAGAAAGGTTGGGTTAAATACAATTAAACATTCTTGGAAGGGAAAGTTATATGTTGTATTGTTGTAATAGATTATCCAGTGTTAGATGTTTTGCTCATTTTATTCTCTAGCTAGTTCTCAATGTTTCGGCATCTGATGATTAAGGGAGATGAATCACAACTCGGGAAATTTTCAAAGCTATTTTTTTATCTTAATACTGTTAGCGACGACTGATTGTCGTCAATGTTATCATCAGAGACGACCAAATATTAGGCACTTAGGCAGGACAAGAATCAATTTTTCCTCTGTACAAAATTCAAGAATCAAAAGATTGAAGAGAGAGTTGATTGATCTGGAAATGATTTAAAGAATTTGGATGAGATGCGAGTTATACACAAATTATTGAATCATAACAATCCGCGGAATGTAATGCAAGTTTTTACACAATGATGATTTACAGATCGCTATTCATTATGAGCAAGGAGCGGAGTAGAGGCCGGTAAGGTGGTGAAGGAATCCGATAGAGGCCGGTAAGGTGGTGAAGGAATCCGATACTTGAATTTCAAATCAAGGCAAAGGGGGTGGTACCTAGCTTGCTGTTGGAGGGAAGAAATGAAGGATGGGAAGCCCTCTAGCACTTGGCGTGCTAAATGATACGGGTAGAAAGAAATTTAGGTGATACATGCTTGCATTGCAATTAGAAGTTGATTAAGATGGAGATGCAATGAATTAGAGAGAAGAAGGTATGTACGCCCACATGACATGCCACATGCCCGTATGTCAAATTGCCAAGCATCTCCATCTCCATGGCGCCCCTCTTGTCACATGAAATGCCCTCCCCACTTGACCCCATTTCCCCTGCACTCCATTCTTTTCTTTTTTATTATTTCATTTATTTTTGGGCATCCTGCTTCCCCGGTAGAACAGAAAAATAAAATTTCATGTTTTGATCATATTTTATATTAACATGTCGGAGAAGAGACGGCTTGATCGAGGTTCTTGAGATTATGGATTTTCATTTCCCTGATTTAATTGCTCGGGTGGATTTACGATATGTAAATGTATATGGGGAAGTTTTGTGATTTGTTTAAATACAAATTTACAGTTTGTCGAAATCTTCTTATATTATAAAGTAACGGTTTTCTTTCAAGCGAGTTTTCTCAATTGATCATCGTTAACGAAAATCTGGATCATAAGTGTGACCCGGATCACTCTGGTTATCGTCACTAGACAACAGTTTTCACCCACTAATGGTCTCAGTTTCTAGGTCTCACCACATTGTGATGGTTTATCTGAGTCGGCCACTGCCGTTGTTGTTCTTGTCCACTGGCGGCCCTTGGGCATTCGGGTAAGAAGATTAACCAAAAGAATTATGAATTAAAAGTCGACTATTCTTCTCAAAAAGAAATTGTTAGTATAAATAATGAAAATACAAGCACTCAAATAAATGAAGACTCGAATCCCAAATGAGGTCAAAAGAAGGAAATTACTGGGTTGCTTTTGTCTAGATTGGAATACGAGTCCCAAAAGGTAAGATGCCGAAGTTGGGCTTTTTCTAGAGAGTAGAGAGAGAGGGAGAGTCCAGGGGTGAAGAACCTTAGGGGAAACATCCCTGGTTTTCCAAAACCAGCAACTCGCATGTCAGCAGAGCCCCCACTTGATTAAGGAATTCACTGAACCAAACCTCATTTCGCTCTTTCCCTCTCTCTACACATAACATAATAAGGTAATAATAATGATAATACAAATACACTGCAACAACCCAGAAGCTATCATATTTCATTCTTCTTCCTTGCCTTGCCTTGCCTTGGTTCATCTTCTCTCTATCCCACACGCCTTTCAAATTAAACTTGCGGTTCATTGAACTTGGAAATTCATTCAGATTCCTCTTATGAATTTAATCTTCGGACATCTTCCACTCTGACCAGAAAAGAGCCTTCGTGGCTAGAAATGCAAAAGGAGACATCTCTTTCTTGCTGCCTCGTTTGGAAATTCTCTTACCAAGATCAAACCCTACACAATAACAACAGGTATCAACTCGATCTTCTGCCTTCTCCTAATTCTCTTTTTCTGTCCTTTGCTTTTCGAGAAGTTTGTTTCAGGGCACAAGGCATCAGTTGCATTTTAGGCTTGCTTGTCAATCTATTAATTCCAGATCACCCTGCTTATTTGGTGCAGCAGCGTGAATCTGAGTTTATGATTTTGCTTTCGATGTTTGGATTTTGATTGAAATTTTTTATTATCTCCAGTTGGCTTTTCGGGGACGGCGTCTCATGGTTTCTGCATTAGGAATTGGTGACGTTTTCTTGTGATTTGAGGTTTGGATCTGGTTCACGTTTCTAGTTTGAGGGTTGATCGATTGTTACACAATCACTCTGTGGGGCATTGTGTTCTATCAGATTTGTATGAAACCGGCATTGTTTCAGGATTAGAGAGACTTTGAGTTTTGGTCTGAGTTGATACTTTGTTTGCTGTGATTTGAATTGCAAAGGACTTGATATAAATGAAATTTGAAGTTCCTGAAGTAGACATAAGACTTTCAAAAGGCTTTATCGATTTGCAAGCCCATTGTTCAAGTGGCCTTGATATGGATGTCAAAGCAAGACCCCAAGGGGATGAGCATCAACATTATCATCAAAGGTCATCTTTGTATCATCGATCACTATCACACGGCCGAGGTAGCGGCAGAAGACTGCTTCCAGCAAGCTACTTTAGCCTTGAGTCGATGCTTTTGCTTGTATGCCTCACGGCGACTCTGCTCATTCTTCCTTTGATACTTCCACCATTACCTCCCCCGCCTTTCATGCTGTTATTGCTTCCCATTGGCATTCTAGCAGTGCTTATGATCTTGGCTTTCATGCCTTCTAATGTCAGGGATTTGACTTATACATACGTGTAAGTAAACAAAAATGTTGTTTCTTTAGATTATGTATGCACATCTTCTCTAGTATTTTCTCTTTTGATCATCATACAATTTTGTAATCCTTTTCTCACCAAAATGTTCAGTACAACCTGATCTCTTTAGCTGGAATTCCTGCTTGTATTCTAGAGTTATTACTTGGTAGACGTTATATCTGCATTTCCCATTAGCTCCATGTTAGTAAGACATGACTGTAGATCACATCTTGCCTCCGTTGATCATTCTCATCAAAAAAATCTATAACCGCAGCAACGCGCGGGGACATTATCCAGTCTTGACAATATCTCAAACACTCGGGAAGCTGAGATGGGTGAAGGATTTACCAAAAGGGAGTGAAATTTGCACACCTTAAATGTAATTCATACACGCTCGCGCCCACTTTTTTGTGTAGAAATGTCTAAACTGTCTATGTTTTGAATCTTTTCAAGTTGTCTAACATAGGGACAGTTTCAAGTTGTCCGGACAGTTTAGACATTTTTTAAAGAAAAAAAAAAGGTAACAATGTGTGAATTATAATTTAAGACGTGTAAATTTCACTGTGTTTTTTTAAATTGTCGATGTGAAACCCTTTTTTTTTCTTGGTCAAAAAAAGAGAATTTCATTGAGATGCTTAGCCATGACTAGTCAGCTGGAGTTCATCAAGCCCAATAAGAATGCGGCCGTTATTTTAGCTGCTGGTTAAGCCATAGTCAAGCAAGTTGTGTTTATGTGACAAAAGAATGTCTAAATGACCCTCAAATTATCATGTAAACTAATTTTTTAAAAAGAAAGTATTTCGGGCTTTCCCATATACAAAATAAGGATATTTGTGGTATGTAATTTTTATTCATGGATGGTCCGATAGTCGAGCAGCTTTAGTGCTTTACACAATGCTCCACCAAGTGATGAGTGCCCGTTTCATTATGCTGTTGCTGCTTTCCAATTGAAGTTTGAACTTGGGGGCCGCAGCCTTTGTAAGATGGAGATTCACAAGAAAACAAAGAGGGGCAGACAAACGGATCGAATGTAGCGTGATATATATATACAGATTTTCCGCATCAAAAATTTTGGTGCGGATTTCCATTTTTGCACCATTTTCTAATCGAATTTTCTCAAACTTCCTTCTAGACATATCTAGATCATCTTTGCAAAATTTCAGCCAATTTAGTGATCGTTAAGGCCCTCAAAATCGAAAAACAAATCTGACGGAATGAATTTTGTTCGGTTCAGGTATATAACAGAAAAACGCAAGTTTGAGGGTCTTAACGATCACCAAATTGGCTAAAATTTTGCAGAGATGATCTACACAAGATGATCTAGATATGTCTAGAAGGAAGTTTGAGGAAATTCGATCGGGAAGTAGTGTAAAAATGGAAATCCGCACCAAAAACTTTGGTGCGGACGTCCGCACATGAGAATTCCTGTATATATATAACGATCACCAAATTGGCTGAAATTTTGCAAAAATGATCTACACAAGATGATCTAAATATGTCTAGAAAGAAGTTTGAGAAAATTCGATCGGGAAGTGGTGCAAAAAATGAAAATTCGCACCAAAAAACTTTTAGTGCGGACGTCGACAGCCAAGAAGGGCTATATATATAAGATAATAGTAGGCAGATATACAAGACCATCATTTTTCAACTACTTTGTTGCTGTATCTCAGATTATAGATATCTAGAATTGTAGAATATGTTCTGTAGATGTGCAGTAATCTAAATTGCATATACGGAAAAATGGGAAAATTGGCAAATCTCAGCTTAACATGTTGTTATCCATTACATATGCCAGATAGTGAGGGAAAATACAGAAGCGAAAACCAAAACATTGGGGCAAATCTTTCTACACAATGTTCGGCGGCTGAAGAAAAAATGAAGGAAGATGGTGCTCCAGAAAAGCTAAGAGCTCTTTGCACTGGCTCACCCCTTCTAGGATCCCGCCTCCAAGCGTTCTCACAGCTTCGATAAGCTGCCCTCTCAGCCTCTGAGACAACAAACAGCCACCTGCCTTGACACACTCCCTATACAGTGGCAGGTAAGCAATTGTTGTCCTCAATGGGGCTGGAAGATCTCTTAAGCAGATAGGAGAGTCACCCCACTTTAAAATCCTCACAAGGTTCATGTAATGTTCTTGTTCCTGTCTTCTTCCATCCAAGAAAGCTTCCTCAGACCAGTGCTCTCTAAGAAAAGCCCTTAGCTCATGAGCTACACCCTCTTCATCGGACCGGGCAATATTGTCGGCAACAGCATAAGTAGCTGCAGGGTCTCCTAAGAAGTCAGAACGGAGAAGAAATGCAACACCATCAAGAGACCCACCACTTCGTTCACCAGCAGCCTTCAGAATCTCAATGCTTAGTGTTGCAAGAACATGCTGGGGAACATGAGGAAGGAGATACGCAGCAACTTCAACTTGGCTGCTAGATGTCGCAGCTGTCAGAGCAAGGCACAGCTCCATGTCTCGGCAACCTCTTTTAACAAACCACTCAACTACCTGTATACAGCCCCTCTCTGCAGCTCTCATCAGAGGGCCCAAGAAGGCTATGGCATTACCCTCTTCCACAAGACATTCCATGGTACCAATCTTGCAGTAGTGGGATGCAAAACCCAATGCTAGGTCAACATCAACATCCAAACTGTTCCGTTGAGCGATCTACCAAAACAAAACCCAGATACCAAGATGAGACAAAAGATGCCATTGATGATATGTCATAAAGCAAATTTTCAACCAAGATCTTCTTATTAAATTTTCCCAAAAGCTGATACATATGCAGTTCATAGTACAAATACACTTCAACATAATGCGAGCAACAATAAAACAATGTGTTTGTGGATGAATGTTTCAGTAGTCCAGGTCTACAGAAATATTGGTAGAAACACAAAAGAAGGAAAATAATAGACCTGGAACTTGTTAAATAAAATCAAGGAAATGCCAAACCAAACAATAAGGAATAGATTTTTAAGGTAAAAACATTTGCACAACTAACCATATAACAACGTAAACAATAACGATTATAAGCATTTTAATAGAAACTATAGGATATTTCAGACATTTATATGATCATTATAGAATCTAATATTATTATATAATTAAGATCTATACAAGGCATTAGTGAGTTCTACTAGTGGATATGAGATAAGATATTTCATTGATTACAGAAAGACTGTAAGACTGTCATGTCTAGCAACAAATGTGTTTCTACTTGAAAACCGATATAAAAATATTGTACACACACACACACATATCCATTAATATAATAACTTCATTAAAGAGTTTTTGTTTCTACTCGCCCTTTCACATTCTAATTCTGTCTTGTTCTGTAAGAGAGAAAAACGTCTAACAATTCATTATATTACACTAAGAAACAATTTCACTAGGAATGACCGTAACCAATATATAATGGAGGTTAAGGGAAAGAAGTTGATAAGGTGTCTAGATCACAAAGTTTCATAAAGACTTTCTGTCATAAGACTGCGCAAACAAAAGGACCTACCGTTGCTAATCTAGACTAAGCCTATTATTCAGCTTCATGCAGATAAAAAGATTCTGCAGTGAACCCTTACTTCCATTTTTCACTTGTGCGGAATTGGCAATCTCATGAACTAGCTCATGATAATGCCAACTTTATCTCTAAGGTCACCCAATGGTGTGTTATAGTGATATACTATACAGCCATTTTTAGCTTGTGCGGAATTGGCAATCTCATGAACTAGCCCATGATAATGCCAACCTTTTCTCTAAGGTCACCCGATGGTGTGTTATAGTGATATACTGTACAGCCTTCTGGGTTCAAAAAGACTGATATGACAACCGTAACATCAAAGCACAAGAGGAATAAATAAGATCCAAAAGCTTAGGCAACTTAAAATATCATGATGTTTAGATGAAATACTAATATCACCTGCAATAAGATGCGCACAAGTTCTGTACTCCCAAAACGAGAGGCTTCAAGGAAACACTGATTAACATTGTCTGCACCCCCTTCTACCAGCATACCCAGAAGACCTTGAATTGCAGTAGCTGATATCCCAGATGCCCAGCCAGGGTAGAATGAAGTAGAGAAGAGAGTTAGGGGAAAGCAAGCAGCATCAAAGGCCTCCGTGAAGTCTTTCCCAGATAGCTGGTTACCAGCAATATCTAGAAATATCTTAAATGCAGATAACTGGAGTTGAATTTCAACACCTGAGCTGTTATTAACTCTATCTTTATTACCCTGACAACGAGAATGGAAACCTATACATTTCAGAGCCCATTCGGTAAACTTTTGAACCTTAGCACCGGCCTCTGCCTTTAAGACCTCATCTCCATTGCATTCCTGGAGACGCTCGTGCAATCTATCAAAACAAAATGCAGAAATTAAGCAAAACGACAGGTCATTGCAAGGATAAGAGTAAAGATGCACTTTGCAGGATGAATAATTCCATGATATATTCTTGCTTCAAGGAAACAAGACGAAAAATAAAGTTTCCAAGGAATGACATTTGTAAGTCAACCATATAGCAACACAAGTTTTAAACATGGTTACCCAAATTTTCACATATGATTCCTATTACATTACGGTAAATAGCAACACACGGTTTCAAGTTTCACATCCACTATAGTTTTCCAGTAAAGGAGCCTGCGGGATTTGTAACAGAGAATTGATAACAGTGGAATTTAATCTGCTTGTAAAATTGATACACTTGGGGTTCTTACCTTTGGGCCATTAAAGTGACTGTATCTGCAAGACTCATTGTTCGGTTCTGACAAGCAGAGACACATGAAGCAAGAAATGAAGTCCTCAGGGCAGCTCTTGTAAAATCATATGCACCGTTGACAATGATTTTCTTAATCAAGCCTGTTATCCCATAGAGCTCTTGTTGTGTGGTCAAAAACCAAATTGAATCCAGTGTAGTGCACAAGGCATCATTCAGAGTTTGTGGATCGGCTAACAGGATCAAACTCTCTGCAAGTTCCCAATCATGGGAACTCACAGCACTCTGAAACAAGCGGCCCAATTCAATCCTGTCGTGTCTACTTAGCTTTTTCTCCTGCCAAGGTTTCTCTTTCTTGTCCGGGTTGGAATCCATCATGGCAACTCGAGATTTGAGTTTCTTGGTACTGCAACAACAGGTAGTAGACATTCTGGACTCTTTCCTAACAAGGGGTCCGTCTCTTGAAAATACCACATTACTTCCTTCCGCATTGTCTGATGTAAAACCTTGAAGTCCATTCCTAGGACCAACAATTCCACTCTCTTCGGAGTCCATATCCATATATATGGGGTCTTCGGAGTTAGTCGCATCCGCCACCATTACCCTTAACAGATACCATATCTTTTTCCCTCGTCACCTTCTATAGACTATGCTACTCCTCTCTTCCCCTATTTACTTTGATTTAGTACAAATTAAAGATAAAAATAAAATAAAAAATAAGCGGACAACCCTCTAAACATACCTAGAAATTGCTGAAGATTCTACTACCATGAAATACCAACTGGTTATCTTCCTCCTTGAGGCTCAAATCTCTCCTCCCTAAAATCCTCGATTACCCATACATGGTGGTACTGTGAAACAATCGAAATCAAGTTCAAATCCACCGATCGCCTTAATCAAATGTCGGAAACTCTGGAAAACCCTTGAAATCCTCCTTTTAGCGAATCCAAAGGGATTCCAGCAACATATCAAGGATTGAGAACCAACCCTACAACACCCAGAACCTCTTTTATGAACAATTCACAAACACATAAGAAGAAGAAGAAGAAAAAATCATCTACCTATAACTTGAACAGAATCAGTTAACGATGAGAGGAAAATAGAGGAAAGTAAAAGGTGGGGGTATGGAAAATGAGTGCTTAAATAGTAAGAATCATAAGAAATGAAGAAATAGGGTAGTCGCTACCTCTGATTAATTGTGGTGGGGAGGACAGCTACTCACAGAGGATAGCAAAAAATACCCAGTGATTTTATTCTATTCATTCTTCTTCACTTCCTTTTTCTTTTTTTTTGTTTTCTTTTTTTTATTCTAATAGATTACTGTCAAAGACTTTTTTTCTTTTTTG
>NC_020491.1:1280499-1302071 GCF_000184155.1 Fragaria vesca subsp. vesca
TTTTTGAAAAAAAAAAAGTCAAGCTCCGTCCATTAATCAACGATCTTACAAGATCAAGGTTAAATGTCACGAATGACCCTCGTTATCATCCACTGCTCAAAATGTTGTTAAACAGCCAGATCTAGTCTAACAATAAATGTCAAATGACACCTGAATCAGACTAACAAAAAAAAAAAAAAACCTATATTATTAGCAAATGCCAAGTGCATTCACATTATTCACTAACCTAAAAAAAACAAAACAAATGGTGTACCTCCTATGGGGTCGTTGGCATTGATGACGGCGTTATAGTGTCGAACCATGGTTTCTGGTTTGGATCCTTTAGGCCAGGCTGCGGCGAGGTGTTGGATGGTAACGGCGACACACCATGGCAGCAAGTTGGCTGGCCAAATCGATCGGGTGGTCTAATTGGTGATTGGATTGTCATGGAGTTCTTTTACCTTACGCTAGATGGAGCGTTGGCTCTTGGTGACGGCAACGGCAGTTTGAATCCCGGCTGGGATTTTGAATCACGACTTGGCCTTATTGCTGTGAATTTCAATCCCAACGGTGGTGTTTGGTTAGTCCGCTCTGGTGGCCGCCTTCGAGTTGTTGGGACTCTCGGTAACTTGTGTGGTGGCCAAAGGCAAGCGGCTAGTTGGTCTGGGATGGATTTGGGAGTGGCAGTCGACAATGGCGATGGAGTGCCACAGTTGGGTGCACAAGGCAAAAGATTTTGGGCTTGGGCCAGAATTGCAAATCCTGTTAGGATTTGGGGAATTATGGGTTGTTGGTATATGAGTTTTTTTAGGGTTTTTTTTTATTGTATTTGGGGAGCTCTTCTAGTGAGGACCTCTATAATGAGGACTAGTTGAGGATTTTTCGGTTTATGGTTTAAAAGACCTATTTTTTGATCACATCTTAACATCTCATCCATTCAGTTTTTAAGTCTATATGATTAGATCATTCCTACAAATTTTCAGCCGAATCAGTGATCATTAAGGTGACAAACTATATCAAATTAATGGACGAACCAAATATGTCAAACATGAACCGTTCAAGTTCATAATTAGTAAATCACACTTATGAATGTCTTAACGATTTTCAATATGGTTGAAAATTTTCAAAAAATGATCAACTCATAAATACCTATAAACTGAACAGTTAAGATATGTATATAAGATCGAAAAGTGGGATAAACTGAAAAGTCTTCAACTAGTCTGCGACTTAAGGGTCCTCATTAGAATGACTCTCATTATTAAGCCTGGGGAAACTCCCTCTGCGTAGGGTGGTTTTCTAATAAGTGCTACTAAATATTCCTTTCGGTACATGGTAGTCTATAATGTCGGTTACTAAAATTTAGTATTTGGTGGTGTATTAAGTGTGAGATGTATATTTTTGAGAAATTTTAAATACACACCCATAATATCTTAATACACACCCCTAATCTCTTAATACACGTCTCTATTATTTTATATTTCTATTAAGATTTTATATAGGTAAGCTAAATGACCAAAACAAACATCTATTATTAAAAAAAAAAAAAATTCGCGTTAGAAGTATTTTTTTCAACATCTTCTACCCTAAAATATCGAAAACACGTCTTCTTTCCTAACCCAAACTCTGTTCCACAATTCATTTGGGTTGTCTTCTTTCTTCTTTTTTTTATTTTTTGTATCTGTATCAGCTTTAGTTTGATCTTGCATATCATATTGTCAATTAAGTACTGCATCTTTATCATGACATGTTTTATCGAGTAACTAGCTATCTATGTTTAATAGCTATTGTACTTATACAGTTTTACTAGTTTGTGAATTTTGAAAACTTGTATTGGTGATTTGGAGTTGGGATATAACAATAATCATTTGATTATAAATTGAACGATGATAACCAAAAATTAGACGAAATAATATGTAAAAAGAGGTACCAAATAGTAAATATATATTGATTATATTAAATAGTTGAATATTTCATAAATTAAGGGTATTTTAGACAGTTTAAAATATGTATTAAACTTGATAGGTGGTGTATTAAGTAAGAGGTGTATTAAGATATTAGGAGTGTGTATTTAAAATTTCTCTTTAATATTTAGTCATATGACTAAAAAAATAAAAAAAATAAATAAATGTATCTCGGTTTTCCTACTCAACACACAAAGCATCTATTCGTTTTTTTTTTTCTCCTTAGAGAAGAAAGCATCTTCGTTGGGCAATATTATTAGTCGTGCGTGGTAAATCCAATACATATATGATTGACAGAGCAAGACAGAGATAGACTCGGTGAGGAAAGACGAAAGAGAAACAAACCCTAGGGAGGAAGAGGAATCGTGATCTGTTTAGATCAAGCAAAGCAAAGCAAAGCAGCAGGAAGAGGCGATGGATGAGCAGTATGACGTCATAGTGTTGGGAACTGGTCTCAAGGAATGCATCCTCAGCGGTCTTCTCTCCGTTGACGGCCTCAAGGTTTCACTTCTACTCACTCTCCTTGCCTCACAAATCGGGGATCCATGAGATCCGTTTGCAATCGCAATCGGGCAGATCTACTATTTAGTCACTTGAACTTAATTCGCATACACTTGAAACTTCAACTGCTTTTCATCCTATCTTCAACCTGTTAAAAGATGCATACAACTGCCCGTCGATATGGATTTATTTTGAACGATCTGCAACCATTGTGGACTAAAATTTCCTTTCAAGTTGTCCTTTGTTTGTGCTTGAAACTTTACTACAGCCCAAGTTTTCTTATACTGAATTCCTTATTATTATGTCCCAATAATATTTGTTCAGGCCTCTTTTTGAGTACATATTTACTGCCTGTTTCAAGAATTGTTCGCACCTTTACTCTTCTCTTCTTTAGCTAAAGATCGCTTGGTGTTGATATAACCACTTGATACAGGTTCTACACATGGATAGGAATGACTATTATGGAGGAGAGTGCGCATCACTCAATCTTATTCAGGTCCCATTCTGCCGCATATTCTTTAACTTGTGGACAAGTACCCGTTTTATACTTGTATTCTGGTTTCTGTGTTATGTCTTGTTAAACTATTTTCTTGCAGCTCTGGAAGAGGTTCAGGGGAGATGATAAGCCCCCAGCACAGTTGGGCTCTAGTAGGGATTATAATGTGGACATGGTCCCTAAGGTGCATTTTGTCTTTTATATTGCTTTGCATTGTGCTTTTGCCACAATCTACAGGTTACTTCTTATTTGCTTTAAGTTTCCCTAACCTGTTTTATTTTTCTATGTCTTAGTTTATGATGGCCAATGGAACTCTAGTGCGTGTCCTCATTCATACAGATGTTACCAAGTATTTGTCCTTCAAAGCTGTGGACGGCGGCTTTGTCTATAATAAAGGAAAAGTAAAAGTTGTTGACTTGCTGCACTTCTTGATTATTCTTACACATTGATGTATAATTTTGGTCTGAACCCTTACAAGTGTTTATCCATTGCAATAGGTTCACAAGGTTCCAGCAAATGATATGGAGGCACTTAAATCTCCACTCATGGGTCTGTTTGAAAAGCGCCGTGCCCGCAAGTTCTTCATATATGTTCAAGATTATAATGAAAGTGATCCCAGAACACACGAGGGAATGGACTTAACAAGAGTGACAACTAGAGAACTGATAGCGTAAGTGCTTGGATGTTACCCTTTCTGAAATTAATTTCCATGATGCGTTTGACAGGATTTTTAAAGGTGTATTCTTGATGGACTATATTAAAAAGAATAATTTTTTTTTTTTGAATCATCTGAGTGCATATTATTTGGTCGGAATAATACTTGATGGGTAAATTTAGTTGACCAATGGCTACATTTATTGTGTAGTGTATATAGTTAATTACTTAAGAAAAGAGTTGATAACATACCTGTAATGAACATGCTAAGCACCTGAAAACATTTGCTAATTCATGTGTGTTCAATGTTGCAACAGAAAATATGGTCTTGATGACAACACTATTGACTTCATTGGGCACGCATTAGCACTTCATAGAGATGATCGCTACCTGGATGAACCTGCACTGGATACTGTGAAGAGGATGAAGGTGAGTACTGGATTGAGATGAGTTGGTTTTTGTATCTCTAGACCTTTAGTTTTCGTGAATCAGTTGTTTCGTCATTGTCATTCACTTGAGTATTCCCTATTGTTTTCTTCATAGCTTTATGCGGAATCTATTGCACGTTTTCAAGGAGGGTCTCCATACATTTATCCGTTGTATGGACTAGGAGAGCTTCCTCAGGTCTGTCACTTTATATTCTATTGTACGAGTATAACTGTCGGTGAAGGTCAGTAAAGATATTCATTTCTTTTCTGAGTGGGGCTTTATGCAGGCATTTGCAAGACTTAGTGCGGTGTATGGTGGCACTTATATGCTTAATAAACCTGAATGCAAGGTACTCCTACTGTCCTCGTATTTTATGGATTTAACACTATGCTTCAACTATTGCATCATTTTTTTTCTCTTTTACTCGACAATTGGGAATTGCTGTTCTCATGTTATCTAGTCTGGACACTGAGTTTTCTCCTGCCTGATCCCAGGTGGAGTTCAATGAGGAAGGGAAAGTTATTGGTGTTACATCTGAAGGTGAAACTGCTAAATGCACGAAAGTTGTTTGTGACCCTTCTTACTTGCCCAACAAGGTAAATTGGGTGATTCTTCTGAGTTTGCATAGAATTTGAGGTCCTTAGATTATCTTTGATAAGAAAGTAAACATTTTGATGAATGAAAGTGCAAATAAGATGGACGACGAGTCTTCTGGAATTAAACAGAGTGAAGAAGCTGCAGATAGATTGATATTATAATCCCATCATACATATTGGTGGGATCAATATATTACCTCTACTGTCTGGAAATGCAAATGCTTCTATTAACTTGTTGGCTCGTATGTCTTCGCGTTTCTTCTATGTCAAGCTTGATGGGTCAAGTACAATGCTGTTATCTTGTACTTAAACTGAAGATTTGAAGTGTTTCAACAGGTCAGAAAGGTTGGTAAGGTTGCAAGGGCTATCGCCATAATGAGCCACCCGATCCCAAACACAAATGATTGTCATTCAGTGCAGGTTATCTTGCCTCAAAAGCAGTTGGGTCGCAGATCAGATATGTAAGTTTTCCCATAAACTGCAAGTAATGCTCTCATTTCTGTGATAATATTGCTGTTCTCTTAAGTAAGTAGAACCGGAAATATTATTATTATTATATTTCTTATTCCCTTTTTTAGTTTTCTTTTTATCATTCATTTGAGAGGGCCTTACTGGGTTAAAAGAACCAAGTAATCAAGATGTTCAATTGTCAGGAATAGGGATTGTTCTCCGTGTAGAATATGCTTAACGAGTCTGATTAGTTGAGCACTTGAGCATATGGACATATCATGGCTCTGTAAAGTCTGGACACCTCATAAACTCTGAGTCCTATCTGAGGGTATGCTCAGTCTGATGTGATTTTTTTTTTTCCTACTCAACATGGCTAGTTGGTAAGGTTTTTCTCAGTATAGGTCTACCAACATAATTCCATGAATAGCTTGTTTTATCCATGATAAAGAAACGTCTTTCTATATGTTTAAGGAAGATTGAAATTGTATAATTTGTGCGACACTAAAACGATAAATGGGCCCTAGTTGTTTTAATTATGCTGTACTAGGGGTTTTTCATTTAGTGTTAAAAGAGGTCCATGACAACATTTGTGTTATGCGTAAGTTTGTCCTACTACAACTTCATGGCCAAAGTGCCTACCAAAAAAAAAAAGGTAAAGGTTGGCAAGTAGAAGAGGCCTTTTGGGATCTTATATACCCTAGACTATGACTCTTCTTCTCTCTCTCTCTCTCTCTCTCTCTCTCTCTCTGTATTATATTTCTTCAGGCTGCAGTCTGATGTTTTAATGAATGAAACAGGTATCTTTTCTGTTCCTCTTATTCTCACAATGTTGCTCCGAAGGGAAAGTTTATTGCGTTTGTGTCAACGGAAGCGGAAACTGATAATCCACAGACTGAGCTAAAGCCAGGAATTGACCTTTTAGGGCCTGTTGAAGAAATATTTTTTGATATATATGACAGATATGAGCCGGTCAATGAACCCGTTTTGGACAATTGCTTTATATCAACTGTGAGTCATGTTCAAGCCTTGGTTTCTATTTTCAAGTTTTATAAACGATGTACACTTGACCAGTGCCTTTTAATGATCAACAGAGTTATGATGCAACAACACACTTTGAGTCTACTGTCATGGATGTGCTCAACATGTATACCTTGATAACAGGGAAGGTAAGAAATTCAATCATACTAGGGTGAATCAGTTCAGATGTGTTTTCCCGTCATTTAAATTCAAATGGAAATGCTTTACTACGCTAACTACTTTTGACTAACAAGCCCTTCTTTCTTTTCACTGGTGTCCGAGTGTGTTTTGTATCTAACAAGGGTTTAACTAGTTACCTGGAATGCTTGATCAGGTTCTTGATCTCAGTGTGGACCTAAGTGCTGCCAGTGCTGCAGAAGAATGAGTGAAGCTGCCTGTTCTGTTTGCAGCTACAATAGTCTTTTGTTCCAAGTACTGTGTGCTGGGCCCAGGTGGGGACTCTGGGGCTTTTTACTTTTAATCATAGACTCGTATGTAATGTAATGTTGGTTTCTGTTATTTAACATCCTTTGAAAGAAAAAGAAAAAAACTTGTACTGGAAAACATTTCTAGATTTGAACATGCACTTTTGGCAACTTTTCGGTTGTGGTTGTGTGGGGCCATTTAGATTTATGTGTCATATGGCATATACTCTCAAGAGATTTGTTACTTTCTCTCTGTCTAGGCTTGGCCTGCCCTTTGTTTTCTACTGAAGAAAAAAGCGAAGATATCCTGGGACTGTCTGTTCTAATACGTGGTATGAACTATGAAGTCATTCCATTAAGGATATCTTCCAGAGGTTTACATTTAGGGTCATATGCATGAGAAATTAGCACAACTAGAAAGGTTTTGCCTGTATGTTGCGTAACAAGCTGTGATATGCATTAGTTATTGATCACTAATAAACTTCCAAGTAAGAGAGAGTCTTAGGTGCGTGTCTTGTGCGACCCACCAGTCATATAGCGACACGTGGTTGTTGTTGTTGTTGTGTTTTTTTTATTTTTCCAAGCACCCCCCCCCCCCCCCGGGTCCACCTGCGTTCTTCTTCCTCTGCTCCGGCGCTGCTTCTTTCTTCCTCCGGCGAAGCTTCTTCCTTTACACGGGTTGGTGGAGGCATCATCTTCCTTCCTCTTCCCCGGTGAAGCTTCTTTTTCCTTCCTCCGGCGAAGCTTCTTCCTTTACGGTGGAGGCGGAGGCGGCGGCGGCTCGGCAGAGGGAAAGAAGATTGGAGGGGATCGGTTTTCGACTGGAGAAAGGAGGAGGAAGAAGAAGATGGCAGGTGTGAAAAAAAAAAACACGTGTCAAAAGATGATTGGGTGCGTGTCAGGTGGTGCAGCTGATGCACCTAAGAATTTATCTCCGAGTAATCTTGTTCTCACAAATAAACTTCGAGAAGTAGCCAGCCTAGGAGCCACGGTGGCAGTAGTAATGGTTGTTATAATTGTGTTCTTGACTTTACTTTAGTATTGCCTGTATTGTTCTAAGAACAAAGTATGTTTGATCATAACATGCGTAGAAACAAAATCCACAAGAAAATTAAGCAGCTCGCCGGTAGAGTGTATAGCTCTACAATACATGTTTAAAGGTGAAAATTATACAGCGCACCCGGGTGCGTCGCGCACTCGTCCATCTCAGCCGTCCATTTTAAAAAGTCAAAAGTCCGCATCAAATGGACGACGAAGATGGACGGGTGCGCTGAATACGCTCTCGTTTAAAGGGCCAACTTACAAGAAAACGGGCAGAGAGAAGGAAAGACAATTGTGCCATGGGAGAGGAAGAAGTGGCAAGGAGAACATAAATGAAAGGTACTCATGTAGCTGCTTCTGGTTCCATCAAATGATTTTCAATCGATCATTCAGATGTTTTGGTGGATCCATCGATTGAATTTTTATACATGATCATTGGCGGGTGGCTGCTGATGAGGCTGAATTTCTCCCGCATGAACGGAAACTTGAGCCAATTCAAGTTTCCCCGATGTTGTGTTGGACACAGAAGTTGCCTCTTCTTTGTGCAATTTGTATTTGCTGCTATGACTGACTTTGCTAGAACCACTACTACTGCCGTTACCATTAGTAGCTGCCTTCCTCAAAGCCGCCTGGTGCTTTTTTGCCGATTTAGCCCACCCAGCAAGTCCCACTTGTACGTGTTCGTCGAATATTGCGTTCTTAAAAGATGTTCCCATCTAACTCAATACACACGTACTCGATCATTAATATACATACGTCTCTCTAAAATCTTCGAGGCTAATTATAAGTTCATTTATATATCCTTCAACATTACTCACCTGTGTGACAATTGCGTACAGTGGCAACGTACTGTAGCTGCAGACGAACTGGACAAATGCTCTGAGAATGGATATATATGATTCCCCATACATATATTAAGAAGAGAACAACAAACGTATCAGATCGAAATAGTTAATATGTATATATGTGTACAATATACAAACACACATCTTGACAAGTATCAGTAGCTTACCCGATTACAAGTCTTGGGATAACGTAACCAATTTTCCCCATCATGCAGGAATCAAATTTATATTGAATCTGCATGCAAGAGATCCATGGATCAATAACTCTGATACTAAACAGTACGTTATTATATACGTAAGTATAGATGTCATGCAGTTACATACCCATATCCAGAAGAAAAGTGCGAGTTCAAAAGAATTTTGGAACAAGATGATATGAATGAGTAAGAGAACCAATCGAGGCCTGCGGAACCAGAAGTGATCGTCTGAAGGTTGAACCACCAAGTCTCCTTCTATTGCGATGTGCTTCTCGGCGACATCATGGGCTAACTGGATTATAACATGCTCCAACTTGGTGCCAACAGCAAGTAAAAGCTGCATGTACGAGAGACAACAATTAGTAAGTAATTACCTTAATTATTTAGAGAAAATATGTAATGTGTGCAAAGAAGGTGTCTGGTTTTCTAATAGTAGAGATATATATCATTGTAAGTCATAATTAAGCATATCTGTACTGTGCGTACGTAGTAGTGTAGTACGGAAACGTATCTATACAAATACAACACTCATGTAATAGTTAATAATCAGATTGGCATGTCTGCAGTTGAAGTAGAATAAGTGGTTTGGAAAGCTTACAATGAACGGAACGAATGCTATCCAGAAATAGGCATGCCAACCTGTACGTATAAGATTGACATATGTGATATATGTTTAGTAACATATCTTAACGTACTAATTAGCTGCATGGTTTTGAAATCCCAGCTCTACGCAGGTTACAATCAATGGATATATAGGTAGCTTACCAGCAACATTCAGCAACAAGAAAAGGACTACAAACATCCAGAGGTACCAACTGAAAATCATTGTTAAAGAATCAACATAAAGCTAATTAACTATGAGCGATTAGCTAGTTAGGGTAATCTATGAATATTAATTAGCGAGTTAATTAACAACCATTGAAACTATATATATATATATACAAGGATTATCAGGTGCGGACGTCCGTACGGGTTTTCCGCCATTTCTCCACCATTCCAGCGTCGGCGACACCGTTTCTTCTCCCCGGAGTGATCCAAAACCTCCCCCGACGGTGTTGGAATGAAGAAAAAGGCCGGAGAGATTGCGATCGGAGGTCTGTGCAGCAATCTCACTCAGAACTTCACGACCGATCATGGTGGACCTCCGATTGCGATCTCTCCGGCCTTCTTCTTCATTCTAACACCGTCGGGGGAGGTTTGAGATCAAGTCGGAGAGAAGAAACAGCGTTGCCGGCGCTGAAACGGTGAAGAAACGGCAGAAATCCGTACGGAAAACCCGTACAGATGTCCACACCTGATAATCTTTGTGTGTGTGTGTATATCATAATCTGAGCTAATATTGTAACGGATCACCTTATTCCAACGACTCTCTTGAAATCTGCCTCGAGGGCACGTACCATGTACTTGTGGAAATTAAAATTTGGATTTCTCTTGCAATGTGTCTGCATGAAAATATAAACAGAACATGAAGTTTCTTTACGAAACTAATATGCAGAAAGGGCAAAAAAAGAAGCAAGAATTAGAAATAACAGCAACTAATTTATTTGTTTATGGCTTACCTTGATGAAGCCTAGTCGCATTGTCATATAATCTGTTTTGGTCACAGACCCATAAAATTGCTTGAAAAATGCAATCTGAAAAAGGAGCAGGGTAGGAGGAAGATAATTAATTATGAATTGTATGGGTCCAGCACCACGTAATTAAGGTCCCGTTATGGGATTTGTATTTTTCTCAAAATTAATTTTATGAAATTGATACGTTGATATGTATATATAAGAAATCGTTTAATTAATGAGATTTAATTAAATGTAATCAAGCGTAATGATAGAGCGTTTCCACCAGGAGATCTCTTCCACCAGTTCGTAGTACGTACGTGATCGAATCGCATGCATAATGCTCATTTCAACGATTATGAATTTGTGATCGAGCTTACAAAGCCTAATTCTTACACTAATATACATAGATATTTCCCAAGCTAAATTGAAATGCATTTTGAACCTATTAATAAGGCCATTGTGGTGCCAACTTTGGAGGTTCCTGATCTGCATTTATCAGATACGCATTAGAAACGTCTCAAGGCTAGCTATAAGATCGATCTATATATCATCTATCCAGTTTATTTATGTGATGAAAAAGAGATGCGTGCCGTCCGTAGTAATGTAGTATTTGCTCATAATCACAATCAAAGAGATTGAGTACTCGATTGATCATTAGCTATCATTTAGCTAAACTTACTGATCGATTTTGAATTTTATTTTATTTTTTATTTTTTTGGAAAACGGTCAGGTTACTTTCTGCTGAGTTTTAATAATAATAACTAATTAGTAGCTAAATTACCAAGCGACTAAATTACTAGCATGACTCACCAACCAACCCAGAAAAGCTTGATTCTTTCCGATACCCAGAAAACGACCCCTGATAAATTCATGGTCTTGGACGGCAGTGAACTTCTCTGTCAAAACTGCAAGAGCGTTTAGGGTAACATATCGATTAATAACTGTAAAAACTTTCAACTATACAACATTATTTATATGCATATGTACACGAGCATATACTATAGAGGATCGTTTATACCTTCTTCTGGATTGTACTCTTTTCTCACTATAGAATCTTCCCATTGTTTCCATTGACGTATCTACTCCGTTAGATTGAAATACCACAGGTTAATTACACGTCATTTAACAGGATATATCAGTGTGTGTTTATATATGTAACAATAATAAAGAAACAAAACGCATGCGTTTTCGATCAAAAGCACAGGCAAGCTATATATCTAGCAGTCAAAGAATTCTCGGTGGCATATATAAATATAAACGATAATAAAGCTAGGGCTTGAGAAGGTACCTTAATTCCTCCAAAAATAATGGTTAGAGCACAGAACGACACATGCACCACAGCTAGCACAAATATGAAAATATGTAGATGATGCAATGCAGTCGTGGATAGCAATGGGACCTTCCCCTGCATAAATTAATCAGATCAGTATTCAGAACACTAAAATTTACCTCAATGTTCCAAGTTATTAGGTGAAAACAAAAGAAATATTAGTTGTGCAACCCTTTCAGAGCATATATAATATGTAAGGTCTGTTCAAGTATATAACCAAGTTCTGCCTCATGAGCTTGATTCTCGTGGCACTTAATTTGTTTGAAACGTTCAACTGATTTTTCAATCTGTGATAGATGTGACGTATGTCCCACACATAATAGATCGTTTCCGGTAAGACACAAAAATATTCAATAATGGAGCAAGTTAATTAATTGGTTGAACAATACTGATAATTTCACAATACAGAAATTTAATATCAATATATAGGACTTTTAGGCTAGGATTGAAAATGAAATTGACGTTGACCTAGCTAATTAATTACTACCTCTGAACAGGTGCCGGTGGAACCGGATTTAGAGGTCTCGGAGTCATCTGCAAGAAGGCGACGGGCAGTCCCGGCTGGAAAAAGCAGCAGATGCCGAGAATAGTAGTTACTAGTGAAGAAGCTGCTGGTCTGGAAATGGGCAGTCGTTGACGTTGACTCCGACTCTTCTTCATTACAAGGCAGCCAATGACTGGCCAGTTTCTTTGATATGCAGATCTTTTCTATAGGTCCTTGGAACACCGTCAGCAGGAGTGATATAAACCCCAAAAGCATCAACTCTGCATATATCACAAATTCACAATCAATCAGCGTAACTGATTAAGTAGCTAGGTATTCTTCGAACTCTCAATTCAGACCGATCAAAAAGAGAGAGAGAAAAGCTAGAAATAATTAAAAGATTTAGAGGAGCACCTTCTTTGATCTTCTGCAAGGCCTCGAAGAGAGGTTTCTGGTTCTTTCTCTTGAGATACTGTACGAAGTGAAGGAAAACTTATATAGTTAAACATATATAAAAATTAAGCTAGAGATCGATCATAGAGATTAATTTGAGAGCGGTACGGTGGAGCTATGAGATGGAGGTAGCTAGACATGCCTTGCCAGTATAGTGAAGTAATCTCTCGACAGCTAAAGATATGAAGACTATAATAGAACACACAAAAGCCACCACCCATGTCGGTGTGTACTCCAATGTTGTCCCTCCTGCCATGATCGATCTTGTGTCGCCGGCGAGGATGTGGTGCGATCGTGGCTGCCGGTACTGTGTTGATCCTGCCTGCCTAGCAATGCAAGCACCGGCCAGAGACTAGTACTCTGGTCGCTACCACTGCATGCTCTTTCTATCTGTCGATCTCTCCGTTGATCGATATATTTATAGCTAGTCAGTTTATTTGCTTTGTTTACTGATATATTTTATGATTAAAACATGATGGAAGAAGGCTGAAAAAGACGTGGACGACGACGCCGGCCGATCGACGGGAAACGAGACTCGGGGACCAGAATGACAGAAATGGTAGCTAGCTAGAATAATTAATATATATTTGTGGTTCAAGTCGTGGCTGCGGTTGTGTAGCTGGTAGGGTTTATTAGGGCGCAGTCTTAATCTTGACGTACTGTAGTGAGTCTGTGAGTATTCATCTGAAAATTAAGATGGAATAGAAATAGAATTTGGTGAATTGAATTTCATTGATACAGAATCATTGAATATATAAGGGTAGGGAAAGTAATATGCAGAATATTTCTTCTCTAAATACAAGATACAACTGAATATTTTCCTAACAATCTAACATCATCATGTACTACAAATGCCTCCTTTCATATACTTATATCAGATATATAAGTTATATATCTGTAATTAAATGATATATATATATTATTGTAGGATGTTTTGTTGACTCACAGTCGCGGCCGGGCAATATAAGCCTGGCAAGCAGCAACCTACCTTCCGGGACTTTTCCCAAGTGATGACTCCTTTGGCTTCCCTCTTGCTAGCTAATTGATATCAGCAACTTAAATGGAGTTGGTCAATCGATGGATCGGAACAATCTGCTATATATACGTACGTACAGCGATGGTTTTTAGGCTAGCTTCTAGTAAGTGTAAAACAACACGCAGCATATCATATGATACGTGAACAAGGTGGCTGCCAAATTAAGATGCTTCAATCCGCGCGCATCTGCCTGCAGCCATGCTACCTGGTCAACACAAACATGCGACGTCTATTACCATATAGCTAGGGCAATAATTTTCAATATATTTAATTAGCTGTAAATTAATTACGCGTTTACATATATTTGTTTGTTTGTTGTAATTTGAAGATTAAAATCTTTACCATTATAAAGCCAACTCAAAACTTTACGAAATTTTGTCTTAATTGAAACAAACACATCGTGTCTATGTCTTACTAGAGTAAATTAGTAAACCAAACAAGATACAGTTAAATAGATAATACCTTTGAATGTCATTTCATAAAATATAAAAAATATTAGTTATATTTTAGTTGTAAAATTCCACATGTCTAAATCTGATTGGAATGCAGGACCATATCAAACTGTCATGTGGTTCTCTCGTAATATTTAAAAATTTCTCCAAGACTAAACATAGGGCTTTGTCGACCGCGTCTTAGTCGGGCAGTAATTAAGCCATGCGCTGGATTAATTTTGTGGGTCGATTAAGAGGCCAGACCATGGTCTTGCCTGTGAGGTGCACTTGCTCTTAATAAGGGAAATGTCGTGAGTTAGACTTATGCAGTTGTAATTTTCCTGATAAAAAAAAAACTATTTTCTTATTTACATTTTTTTTTTTTGTTATTAAGGAAGAGGCTTTGCCAGAGAGACGCTAGTAAAAGAAAGTAGACGAACCGCGCGCAGCCACGATTTATCGTTATCCTCCGACTCCAGTCCTCAGTACTTCACTCTCCTCCCAAAATCAACTGTCGCCGCAGGCCGCGGTTCTTAGTGCGATGCCTGCTATGAAGAAGGTGATTTCTCCTTTCTTTGTTGTTCTTGCCTTTCTTTTCATCAATTCGCGACTCAACTAGTCAACTCGGATCCATAAATTTTTCCAGTTTTATTTCTTGATCTGAATGAAACTGATAATGTGACTTCATCTTTTCACTTTCCTCACAATTTCTGTTATCTTTACTCGGATCTTCCTTTTCCAATATGCCTTCTGGCTGGTTCGTTATTACTTGATTGAATTCTGATGAAATAATTCTAGATAATCTTGACAGAGTTTTGGTTTCCTTCTTGTTAGTGTTCGTGTGGCTTTGATGGGATATTAGAGTAGCTGTTTGCCAAGTAATGGTTGCTATACTGCTAGTATTTACTCCATTTTTCTTTTATGCTTATGATTTTTTGTGTTCAGCATTCGGAGCGTAGTCACATTGGGAATGTATTCAACAAGTTGCTGAAGCAGATTGGAAGTCCTGTGGATTTTGAACTTCCAGATTGGCTCAATAAATGGAAACCGATGAACTACACTTTTATAAAGCGCAGTATCCTTTTATCTATGCAAGTTAAATCTTTACTCAACAGATCTATCATTTTTGTTTGGAACTTTACTGCAACTCAATGATTCCAGGCACTTTCTGCATATTTTTCTGATTTCTTGTTTAAAAGCATCCCTCTGATAGTCTTTCTTAACTCATAAGTTCAACTGTTTTGGTGCGTACTGTTTATGAAACACTCCATCTGCGTTTCCATTTTATACATCAGTCCATATTGAAGTACTTTCACTTCAGTTCTCTCTCTACTTTTTTAGTTTCTTTGACAATTTAAGATATATATCTCACTAAGAAGATTAAAAGACGACTTGAGGATGATGGAATATTCTGCTCATGTGGCCCATCATCACCAGGGTCTCCGAGTGTTTGTGGTAGAGATTGCCACTGTGGGTAAGGAAAATCTTGGTCAACAATGTCTATATACTTTGATGTTTCAACATGAATCCTCAAATATAGTCTCTCTACCTAATATCAGATTTTTTAACTCTCATTTTGATATAAAGTTTGCTTACATGTAGTAAGTTCTGCTCATCTTTAGTCTTGGGCAGTGGTCCAGTCTCTAGAGAGTGGTGCTTGTTTTGGACATTGCCTCTCACCAAGGTAGTATAGCTATTAGAGTATTAGGCAGTGTTGGAATGCTTTCTTATTGAGAAATGCACACATCTACATTAATAGAGTGATGCACTTTGTGGGTCTCTGATTCTTATTTATTTAGTCTCTTTGTTGCATGTAATTAATGGATGAGGTAAGCATACGATACCTGTCTACTTAATCTTAGGCCTGAAATTTTTGAATGCTCGCAGATCTAGGAAAAGATCCTCATTTTTCTATGTGATAGTATAGTTCACATTCAGGCTGAAATAAGTTGATTGTATTATTCTGCAGGATGCTACTGTCTAGCTGCTCCTCAGGCTGTAAATGTGGAAGTTCATGTCTGAACAAACCATTCCAGCACCGGCCTGTGAAGAAGATGAAGCTGGTCAAGGTATCTGTTTTATGTTGAAGTAATTAAATTGTAATACATTTTCTGAAAAGGGAATAATTCATATAAAGAAAGATTGCATAGACCGGAGAGTTCAACCTTGGTAGTCTTCATTTTAAACATACAAACTAACGTTGAAGGATAAGAAGTTCTTTTTGTAAATAAATGACTGTCTGATCAAACGTTGGTCTCTTATGTTGGTGGATCTTTATTAAAAACCTTGCATCCTGGTCAACTAATTAGGTGCTATGCCTTTTCAAAAAAGAAAAAAGAATAGAAAAAATTAGGGAAAATGCCCATTTAGTACTAATTTAAACCCCTTATTTCCCATTCCAATGAAAATCTTTTTCATTAGCCCATTTCAATATAAGGTGACCTTTTTTATGCCCAAATGCACAAATCTTTACTAAAGTCTTAACAAACCATAGAATTTTAAGACTATTTTGTCCTCACCCTTTACATATGCATAGAGAGAGAAAACGAAAGAGAGAATACTTGGCCGGAATCTCACCGGACTCCGGTCACCAGAATTTTTCCGACCGTCGGACTCCGGTCACCAGAATTTCCCGACCGCCTGACTCTAATCACTGGAATTTCCCCTGTAACTAGTTACTTACCCCCAATAACCAGTTAATGACCCCTAATAACCAGTTACCGACCCCAGTAACCAGTTACTGATACCCAGTAACCCGTTTCTGGCCCCCAATCACTGGTTACTGACCCTTAATAATCGTGTTATTAACCTCTAATAATCAGTTATTGACCCCCAATAATCAACTTATTGTAATAGAAAAGAAGAAATACTAGAACATAATCGAGTTATTGACCGCCAATAATCAATCAAAACTACAACACGAATAATCAAGTTACCTATCAGCTACAAAAATACAACTACACCTACCGCAGACCTGTGCACCCTCACACACCGGATCTACTCCCTTACCATGCGCCTTCCCTCATCGTACCTACTCCTCCCTCATCAAAACTGCTTCACCTCCCTCACCACGCACCCGACGCCTTCGATTTGGCCATGGAGGCCGAGCGCCGAGCGCCGAGAGAAGACCGACGACCGCCGAGCGTCGAGAGAAGACCGACGACCGCCGAGCGCTGAGCGCTAAGAGAAGACCGACGACAGCCGAGCGCTGACCGACGAGCGCCGAGAGATGAGCCGCGACCGACGAGCGCCGAGAGACCAGCGGCGACCGACGAGCGCCTAGAGATGAGAAGAGGTCGGAGGAGAGCGGCGCGCTCATCAGGATGTGGCGGACAGACGTCCCTCCATGGAAGAGGTCGCCGGAGATGGTGGAGGCGAGGATGAGGTCGCCGCCGACGAAGAGAGAGACTAACAGAAAAGATTTCAATTAGAAATCAACAAGAATCCTTAAAATCCCTGTTTTTGTGCATTTGGGCATTTTCCCTAGAAATTAGGTGCTCTGCTACTACATTGGACTACTTGACCAATACTCATCCAGGATTTTCTGTGATAAACTTTTGAATATGAGAAGATTGATTATGGGCAAACCTATTTTCCACATAAGGGATTGATTATGTTGCTTTGTTATGAATTTATCAATGGATAGTTTGTTCTATAACTTCTCTTCATTCTTAGTCACTTTTTTGTATCCTGAGTTAAAGTAAGGTCTTTATTGTAGACTGAGAAATGTGGTTCTGGAATTGTGGCGGATGAAGATATTAAGCAAGGAGAATTTGTGATAGAATACGTTGGAGAAGGTAACTATTTTCTTAGTCATTTTTGCTTTCTCTTTGGGTAAACGTAGCTTGTTTTGTAGTTGAAAGCTATTAACCAATGCTGTTTCTTTCATACAGTTATTGATGACAAAACATGTGAGGAAAGGCTCTGGAATATGAAACACCGTGGAGAAACAAACTTTTACTTATGTGAAATCAATCGAGATATGGTTATTGATGCCACGTACAAGGGAAACAAATCAAGATACATAAACCATAGCTGTTGTCCCAATACTGAGATGCAAAAATGGTCTTCTACTTGGCCTTCATTATGATTTAAACATTGTAATAGTTATATCATATCTTACATGACTTTTTGGCTATTGTTTTGTGAAGGATAATCGATGGTGAAACAAGAATAGGAATTTTTGCAACTTGCGACATAAAAAGGGGCGATCACCTCACCTATGATTATCAGTATGGACACCTACATAACCTTTGATTGAGTACTTCGATTAACTGTTGCATCTTTGGTTGAGAATCATATGTTTTAGAATCATCAACTTGGATTTCGATTGTGTATAAATCTACTAGCTGTTACCTTTATATCACAGTCCAGTCTAATAATTTCAGCAGGTTCGTTCAATTTGGTGCAGATCAAGATTGCCATTGTGGTGCTGTTGGTTGTCGTGAAAAACTCGGTGTCCGACCTACCAAACCGAAGATGTCATCAGTTGCTGCATTGAAACTAGTAGCATGCCAGGTGGCAGTGTCCTCTCCCAAAGTAAAAGGAATGTTCTCTGCAAAAGATGTAAGTGTTGGTTTGCTTGTCGTTCTTCCAAATATTTTGGTCAATTATTTAACGGTTTTGTCTAATTATTGGTAGTATACTCTTCCATAAAGGTCTTGTAATAAATGGTCTAAAGGGCATGCATGCGTTTATAATACGTGCTAAATTTGTGCTTAACTACTATGTTCTGCTGTGTGTGGGCATGCTAATGGCTAGTGTTTACTTCACACACGTTTGTAGATATAGAGTAATTACTTTGATGTGTTTAGGCACATGGTTTGGATCATTCCAAATTGAATATACTTGATGAGATGACAAGATAGGAATACAGTCTAGACATTTCACAGAACTATTGTGATATGTGCTTTGAAACAAAGAAGAGGAAGGTAGAAACAATAGCGTGACACATTCTTTGATTTCGAAGTTAGTACTTAAAGTTCAGTTAGAATTTATCGAACGAGCCTCGCTTGAATTTTTAAAATACCAATAACTAAAAGCATAAGAATTGTAAGACGATGCTGGTAACTTGAGAGTGACATTAGTATTTCTATTTAGAATTAATTAGTTTACCCCCTTGTGGTTTTGGGGGTGACTTCATGTTAGTCCCTACACTTTTATTTTCATCAGTTTACCCCTTGAACTTTTCAATTTCTGTCTGCCGTGCCCAAATTCTCATATTCCGTTTGAATTGACTTTTAATTATCAACAGTTAAGGTCCGATTTGGACATATAAGGTCTGATTTGCCCAAATTCTAGATACTGGCCTCACAGTTAAGGTTAAAATTATCAGCAGTTAACGTCCGATTTGGACAGAATATAGGACATTTGGTCACGCTTGAGGAAAATTCAAAAGTTTGAGGGGTAAACTGATGAAATTGAAAGTATAGGGATTAACATGAAGTTACTCCCAAACCTCATGGGGCTAAACTGAATTTAATTCTTCTATTTAATGCATTTTTGGCTTTGTTAAGTTTTTGTTGCTGAAATGTCTTTTTTGTTTATTTTTTTATTTTATTTTTTAAATATTTATTTTTTATTTTTCATTTGTGTGTGTGTGCGTGCATGATATGTTTTTGCAAATTTGGACTAATTGTGGGACACTTTTCTGGTAAAGGTTTATCCAAATGGTGGTTTTCCTATAGGTGAGCTTTCCTTTATAACGGTAGTGTTTGGATAAAGTACATTATCAATATTGTCCGCTATTGTAGTGATTCAATGTTTCTGAAAAATAATGTCTGAACTCTTGTGACACGTTTTATCTTTTCTTTTAGGAAGTTCTCAACCTATCTGTAAGGACCATAGCCAAGGTGGTACTGCTTGTAATTGCATTGATGAAGTGATACGAATACGTCGTCCCATAAATGAGAGGTAATTTCAGGATGTCTAATAACCATACATTCTTAGGAATTGTTGTGCAATACCAGGAATTAGTAGTGTAAAACTGGTTCTACTCCTGGTTTTAGTCTCTCACTTCCAAAAGATGGCTGTGATTTCTTGTGAGCCCTTTGGTGCTTTCTAAGATTTCCTATCCTTTCTGTGGACGAGTTTGGTCCTTGTAATTTATGTCAGTTTTCATTTGATTCTCTGTTGTCATGTTGGTCTCACAGACAGTACTGCAGGGATCAAAGTCTAACCTAATCAAAATTAATGAGCATTATAAATGGCACTCACCATGCACATAAGCCTCAAGTGACTATTCTGTCTTCAGAAAAAAACAAAATTCCTGTTGATTGCCACTGTTAGCTAATTACAAGGACTTGATTGCAAAAACTAGAACTATAAAGTATGTGAAAGTGACCCAAACTAGAGGGTGCAGATGTATTTTCTCTTTAGTTCTTTCATATCAGATCAGTCTCTTGGTTTCCACATAATTGTGTGTTATTGGAAGTTATTTTGGCTTGTTCACAAATCCCAACTTTGTTATAACAAGGAACCATACATGGTCCTATGTGCTGTTAACTTAGTGCTTTGTCATATCAAAGCTTGTTCTTGCTTGGCTTACTTTAGTTAATTTACAAATTTAAGTAGCGTTAGAGGATCAAAAGTGATTAATGGTCGACTTAAATGTTGCTTTGTCACTTTCCTCTTGTTAAGGAACACTTGCGTATTTTTTATGTATGATAATAATAATCTTGGTAATAGTATCTGATTTTTTAAATATGACTGATATTCTTCGCCTACGTGTTGGCCACAGTTGAAATAGAATAAATAATACCTGTGCTTGCTGAAATCATGAGTATAGTTTCGTGGTCTTGGGAAACTTTTGATAAACAACCATACAAGGGGCCAAAATTGGAAAACAAAAATTGTATTTGTTTTCCACATATACAGGGGCAACAGTTGTTAAAGTCTGGGTTCTTGAATAACTTATATGAAATCTGTAGGAGTGATACTGGGTATCATATCCCTGCTGTGGTGTCCGGCATTCGAACTTTGGCTCAGGGATGCTAGTGTACTTCTGGCTAGATCAACAGAAGTTAACAGTGTCAATGTTTTGTTATGGCTCTCTCACAGACACCTATTGACCTCAAACAGATATTTACAAACTTTCATTGACTTATTTTCCATCGGAAAAGACTAGGTGAACTGAAGTCCTGCAGTTCACTTCTGAGTGTGTTAAAGTTATAATGACTCATTAACTGCTACTTTACATTTTAATTTCTTTCATAGGAGATGTCAGTCAAGTTTCAGTTTGCATTTGTCTTGTAAAAAGAATTTCATTTGCTCAGTAGTTCTTTTTTTATGTTTATACATTGCAGGTCATTTGGGGTCATCAAACGGTTTGATAATCATTCCAAAAAACATGCGGTAAGAGCTGTTGATCTTTGTAGATAAACTCCACAGTCATGTCATGTGTATGGTATTGTAAACTTAACAATTTGGAAATGGGCATGTGTATTTGGTCTCAGAGTATGTTTGAAGATGGATATGTGTTTTTGGTTGCAGATCATGTTTGAAGATGGTGGAATTGAAATCCTGGACATGTCGAAAGAAGAATGGGAATTTGTAACGTTGTGATAGCATTATGAGGTAACTACATAATTTCTTTTTAACACTCATACATATAGATAACATAATATATATATATATACGAAAACGATAGAAAACGCAACTGCGCACAGTCCTTAAAGTGCGCACGGAGCTCT
>NC_020491.1:1302277-1318694 GCF_000184155.1 Fragaria vesca subsp. vesca
GGTCGGGGACGCTGCTGGAGTCAGCTGGGGTGGAGGCGCGCCCTCGCCGGCACCGTGCGGTGGCGAACGGAGCTCCGTGCGCACTTTAAGGACTGTGCGCACGTGCGCTCCACATCCGGCCTGATATACGAAATATTTGTTTTTCTCAGGTAAGGATGTTCTTATTTATTCTTACAGTGCGGATTTCCACTTTAGACTCACTTTTTAATCGAATTTTCACATCTCCATCATTTAGTCTTTAGATACTAATGTATAATCATCTCTACAAATTTCAGCCAATTTGGTTATCATTAAGGCACTCAAAACTGTGTTTTTCTGTTATAAACATGAACAGTTCAAGTTCGACAAAATTATGTTCATCCATTAGTTCAAGTTCCATCATTCATATATTGAAGTAGAAATGGAGTTGTCATTCCCCCTTTGTTTTATTTCCATGGAGAGGTTGCAGTACTTATTTGCCACTGTGCGATGGACCTTTCATGTTCCATTATTTGTTTTACATTACTGCTACTTGAAAGCCAAAAAGCAGTGTCTTGCACTATTGCTCATTTCTTTTCTGCATTACTACTTTCTTTCTGCAATGTTTGATTATATCTTTACTCTGGGATTGCTTTAATGGTTGAAGGATTATGTTCAAGCAAAGATGACTTGTGGTCGTCAGCAATTGTAACATGTAGAACAGTAAGTGCAGCCCTTGATGAGACATCATGACTAAAAATTGCATTAAAGTGAATGCACGACTAGGTGACTAATATTTACCATTGTTCTGCCGCAGGATCAGTAACTGGTAAAGTTAGTAACACTCGATTTACATTTCTACTGCTGTTCCATTAACCAAGGATCAATTCTTTGCAATGCATGTTGTAACAAATGTATGGATGCACGTTTATATTCCAAACCATCCCCCTCCGCAAAGGGAAAAAAAAATGTACCGTCTCAAATATATTCCCTTTTTTTTTTTTCTTTCAAAGTTCAAGTGTAAACTGTTATTGTATAGTTGTATAAGCACACGGGGAATCAGTGGCTGGTGAAAACTATTTGGCTGGATAGACTGGAATAAGGTTATCCACTTATCCCTGCTTGTGGAAGGCAAGTTGAGAAGGACGAAGTGACATCAGCGTTTGCCATGTTTTAATTTCTATTTTTATTTTTATTTTCATGAAGAAAATTGTCAAAGAAAAAAGGCTGAGTGGGCCGAGAATGGGTGAGTGGTAAGGAGCGAGTGGATGGTAGTAGGTATATGGTAGGTCTATTGTCACCAACCCAATCCCCAATCCAATTAGAAAAAAAATTAGAAAAAGGCGTTTCACCATTTTTCGGGGGGTGCAGTGGGACCCTCTGGGGTAGAGAAGGATGTGACAAATTTAGGGACCGGATCCTATATGTAAAAAACGCAGATAATTGTATGAAGTAAAATATAGTGTGCTCCGATTTCAATTTCAATTTGGTTTTTCACCAAAAATATTAATCGACACGCGATCGAGAACACTAATTCTGATCTAGCATAATCATTCTCCGCGTCTTCTTTCTGTGTCTCTACCGTAAACCTAAAATCGAACCCATTAAGAAGAATGAAAAGATGTGTGTGAATCAATGACAACGAAGACAAGCCAAGAGAAGGCCGTATCGTTGTGACCGGCGGTGACAGTGACGGTGACCGCAACTTTGAAAGTGGTTGTGGAGGAGGTCTAGTTAATTGGAGTGAAAGAAGATGGATAATGAGATGATCGATTTTAATCTTGTATATGTAATAATGTTCATACTATGAAAACGTATTTATATTTATTAGGATGCATGTATGTGTATTTGAAACTGTTAGTGTATAAACCAGCTTTTTTTGATAAATTTGATTCTATCTTATCCTAGTGTAATCCAATTATCTTCTTCAAAAGAAAAAGATTACCTATTGCAACACTTTTACCTTGGGTAAGAATGGTGACGTAAAGAAGGAACCGGGCCGTGGTTGGTGTAACTATTGGGGGTTGGTACGATACGAGGATGTATATAAATACATAAAAAAGGGAGGGAGATGGCACCACCAGTTTGTTACTACTCGGCTCCTCATTTTGGATCTGAATCCAAAAAAATATCCGAGAGAGCGGAGAGGAGGCGACGTCGTGTGGTGTCGGTGAGTGTGAGCTGTAGTAGTGTGTAGGTCCTAGTCTCTAGTCTCATCTTAAATACAGGGAGTGAGTGTTGGGCTGAAAAAAGAAAGAAAAATGAAGGTGATCGACAAAATCCTTGAGGCATCGGCGGATGAGAAGAAGGTGGTGTTCTCGTTCGAGTTCTTCCCTCCGAAGACGGAGGATGGGGTGGAGAACCTGCTGGAGAGGATGGATCGGATGGTGGCTCACAATCCGGCCTTCTGTGACATCACTTGGGGCGCCGGTGGCTCCACCGCCGATCTGACTCTTGACATTGCCAACAAAATGCAGAACGTCATCTGTGTGGAGAGCATGATGCATCTCACCTGCACCAACATGCCCGTGGACAAGATCGACCACGCCCTCCAGACCATCAAGTCCAACGGCCTCCAGAACGTTCTTGCTCTCCGCGGCGACCCACCCCACGGCCAGGACAAGTTTGTTCAGATCCAAGGCGGCTTTGCCTGCGCCCTCGACCTGGTACCATTTCTTCTTGCTTTTGCTTTTGCTAATTAATTATGACTCTTGCTAATTCTGACTCTTGCTTCCTCAGGTCACTCATATCAGAGCCACATATGGCGACTACTTTGGTATCACTGTTGCTGGTTATCCAGGTACTTTTCTTCTTCTGATCTAAGTAAAGACTCACCAATGCCAATGGTCAATGAACGCAACGTGTCTCCTCTCTTGATTTTATACAGAGGCACATCCAGATGCCATTGAAGCCAATGGCCTTGCCACTCCAGAATCCTATCAAAGTGATCTCGCTTATCTCAAGAGAAAGGTTGATGCTGGTGCTGATTTGATCGTCACTCAGTTATTCTACGATACTGATGTTTTCCTCAAATTCGTCAACGACTGTCGCCAAATCGGAATCACTTGTCCTATTGTTCCTGGAATCATGCCTATTAATAACTACAAAGGTTTCATACGCATGACTGGTTTCTGCAAAACAAGGGTACTTATCCCTTCTTTTCTATTCTATATAGTATCATATGACAGTCCTAATTTGACCGATTGTGATTTTCTTTTCTACTGTTTTACCTCGGCTGATTCAGTACATCTTCACAATCTCCGTAGCAGATCCCGTACATTATTGGCTTCTTATCCTTTACTGCCTTGTAAAATTCTATTAGATTCTAGAAGATGAAACAAAATCTGTGAGGGATAAACTTTATTCTCTTGGCGTATACATGCTAAATGCTATATATTCCACCATTTAATGTCCTTGTTAAAAAGTGGTCTGGTTGTTTGTGTTGGACATGTCTGGATCCAGTCTACACATGATCATATGTCTGGCAAGTATAAGGTTTAGGGTTGTAGAGGATTGGGGTTTTGTACAGTGCTTTAAATTTCTAAAGACTGGGTTCAATGGCCGATAAGTGAGGGAAATGGGTCAAACACTGTCCCTTGATTCGTTGAGTCCTTGCCAATATTTTGTACAATTATTAATCAGCTGTTGTCACACATTAGACACACACAAAGTATAATATGCACTGTTACCAAATTTGTAAATTACCTAGCAATACTATGTTCTATTTGTTCTTTTAATTTCATTCAGATTTTTTTTTTCTATTCTCTTTATATAAATTAATTGTTTGCTATCGATGATATATTGTAGATACCAGCTGAAGTTACTGCTGCCTTGGAACCTATTAAGGACAATGAAGAAGCTGTCAGAGCTTATGGAATTCACCTTGGAACAGAGATGTGCAAGAAGATTTTAGCTCATGGGATTAGGACATTGCATCTTTATACACTGAACATGGAGAAATCAGCATTGGCTATACTAATGGTTTGGTCACATACATTTATATGTGTCTGACTTGATTTCTATACTTTACTTTAGAGTGTCAGTACTTACCCTCTCTGATTTGATTAATTTTGGCAGAATCTTGGTTTGATTGAAGAGGCTAAAATATCAAGGCCTTTACCTTGGAGACGCCCTGCAAATGTTTTTCGTGTTAAAGAAGATGTTCGTCCAATTTTCTGGTATAAACCACACCATACTGTTCTCCACCCTGTACTTAGTATAGAGAAACATAAATTAAAGAATTACATCTTTCTACTGTCTAATCATCCTCGCACTTGATGGTAGGGCTAATCGTCCTAAGAGCTACATATCAAGAACCATAGGCTGGGACCTGTACCCACATGGGCGGTGGGGTGATTCTCGCAATCCTTCATATGGCGCACTAACTGATTACCAGGTACATAAGTCACTGAACTTTAGTCTTGGTGATTAGCTAGATTTATTAGTAGATTACAAATAGGATTCCTGATTCAAATCAGATCGTATTTTGTATTCCTCTATATATAGAGGTTGTTGTGTGATGATTTTTTATGAAACTTATCAAAATTTGGAAACAGTTATATTCTTGAATTTCCCAGTGATGTTATCTCAAAGAAACATTTACTTGTACAAAAATCCAATTCACTTTTTGCTTAGGAGTGTGGGCTTGAATTTTCCCATGATGTTATTTCAAAGAAACATTTACTTGTAACAAAATCCATTTCACTTTTTGCTTAGAGTTCTAGCCATCACTTTTGCTGAAAGGCATGTCCTTTCAACTCTTATATTTCCCCTCTGCACTAGAGTTAGTTATGTATGACTTTAAGTCTCTTAACAGTTCATGCGACCACGTGCACGTGACAAGAAACTTGTTGAAGAATGGGTTGTTCCACTGAAAAATGTTGAAGATATTCATGAGGTGAATTTCCATCCACTTTATGTTTTTCTGGTTTTACACTGTCAAATTAGATATAAAATTGACATATTGCATTTGCTACAAAACAGAAATTTGAAAAATTCTGCCTCGGAAAGTTGAGAAGTAGCCCGTGGTCAGAACTAGATGGGCTTCAACCAGAGACGAAGATCATAAATGAGAAGCTGGGGAAAATTAACACAAAGGGTTTCCTTACCATCAACAGCCAACCAGCAATAAATGGGGAAAGATCTGACTCACCAACTGTTGGTAAGTACAAACATTTTTATGCATGCATGGTCATGGTCTTGATAAGTTTTAAAGCATGTGAATGTGTATCCAATTCCTGTGAAAGCCTTTTGAGACATTGCTTGAATATCATGAGAAGAGATTGATTTGAATTACTGAAACTCACCTAGTAATTATAGTAGTGATAATCTTATGCTTTGGAGCCATAAATACACATGACTTGATATTTCCACATTATATGGGTTCATTATGATCAAGTGGTAATTTTTCTCAGAATGGACATCATTGAGATGTTTATTCAATACTTGAAGGACCATTCTAGTGATTTTTGTTAAATCTTTAATCAACCCTTCGTACCTTTGTTGTATGATACTGATTGTCTGATCTTATGGTTTAGGAAAGCCTCATATACCTCAAATTTCACTAGACAACATTGAGTTCAAAAGGTGTTGACAAATCCCTGGGAAATTTAGTCAATGGTAGTAGTACCATTGTGGGATCTTATGACTATTCATATCTGTTAGATCTTCAATCAATAGTCTGCGACTTTCATCAGACCTTTGTACCTTTGTCATGTGTAACTGATCTTGTGGTTTTGGGAAATCTTCTATACTTCAAATTTCACGATTAAACTTCTCATCTGCATTGCGAATATACTCTGTGAAATTGATAAAGATCATCATAGAAGCTTTTTAGTTTTAGCACGTTGAAGGTCAAATCTCCTTGCTTAAAGAGTACCAATTCCTCCCTGCTTCCCTCATATTATAAAAATGTACTTGAGTTTGTATTCTTCTTCATCCTCTAAATGGCTACCCTCACCATCATTACACGAACACTAAATCTCAAAATGTTCAATGTATCTGACTTGTGATTCAGGATGGGGTGGGCCTGGAGGATATGTTTATCAGAAAGCCTATGTGGAGTTTTTCTGTTCCAAGGAGAAGTTAGGTACTCTCGTTGACAAATGCAAGGCACTTCCATCTCTGACATACATGGCTGTCAACAGAGAAGGGAGTTGGATATCTAATATCGGTCAAACTGATGTGAATGCGGTAACATGGGGAGTCTTCCCAGCAAAGGAGATAATCCAACCGACTGTTGTGGATCCTGCTAGTTTTATGGTTTGGAAGGATGAGGCATTTGAAATCTGGTCTAGAGGATGGAGCCGCTTGTACCCTGAGGGTGACTCATCTAGGAAATTACTAGAAGAGGTATGCTTTCTTGAATCATCATTTATCTCTGCTGAAAGTCAGTAGCATACTGTAGTAATTTTGACACAATTAATACTTGCAGGTGCAGAATAGCTACTTCTTGGTCAGCTTGGTAGATAATGACTACATCAACGGTGACCTTTTCACTGTTTTTGCTGATTCCTAGAGGGGCTTGCTTGTTGTCACTTGCATCCCTCAGCCATTAGGCTGTTGCTTTCCTTGCAAGTCTGGTTTCATTTATTGTCAATGGGATGTGTAATAATAACTCATTGGGATTTTTATACCTCCCCTGCGGCCCTGCTTTACGATGCAAATTGCATCCGCGTTCTCTTGCTTATAACAAAGTTCATCAACGTCCCGTCTTCTAAATTGGTTTATTATGGATTTGCAGCATTTGCTTATACCAAGTTGTGGAATTTACGTTTTATTGAAATGTATTAGATCGATGGTCATTCTGTATTTAATATAATTTGTTGGGTATGGTTTTCAAGATGCCATTGACAGAGCAGTCAACAGTTTAACACATTTGTGTAAAGTAATCACTGCCTCAGTGATTGGCACTCTCAGAAATCATTCTACAGTACACTTTGGACCTTTATTGTGGAAGTACCATTATGAAATCCTAATAACAAATTTCCATTGCAAAAGATGCCTAAAGTTAATTGCTGAGGCCAGTCTACTCTGAGTCTATTCGATGCTACCTAGACCAAAATGTAGCAGTTGGCTTTTTCTACTGATGCAGCCTGGAGGCTTGGGGTCACCTACAGTGATATCCTCTACAAGTCATTTCCGCTTTCTTTTCTTTTTTCTGCTTTCTTTGGGCTCCCATTTACCCTAAAAATAAAATATACAAGTAGAAAATCCCTCATAATAAGCCCCAAATCAGACGTTCTAGTAATAAGCAATGCCATTTCTTAACAGAACAGTTCTGAAGTACAATATGGCTCTTATGAATTCTAACAAATTGGCAACAAGAATATGAGACAGAGTAACAGTATTAAGTTCCAGCTTCCAGGTCTAATTAGGAGATATTTGCATGTTTTAGAGATCTGCAGATAATCACACCTGCAGAAGTCCGCATTATCTGCACCCCAAGCATAGCACTACAAGCATCATCTGTCTTCAGATGAGGTTGCACCAGCTCCCATATCTTTTTCTTTTGAATCTGCCGAAAGTGGTATAAGTTACAAAATGCAAGATTAAGTATATCAATTACAACTCTTACAAGAAAAGAAAAAAAGCACAACTCTTCCGTAAAATTAAGTGCTCTTGGCCTGAGGAATATGCAATACCTGAAAGTTCTACAGCCAAATCACACCAAAGATGTGTGTGACAGTATCTCATACCTAAAATCAAAGGTCGGGAGGAGTTGGGAGAGGGATGGATACTTAAGGTTGTGCAAACTGGCATACTATGATTCTATGAATGAGAGTATCTAGAATAATATTGGGGAAAATATCTCAGACCTTAAAAGATAAACAATTTGGCTAGGGAAAATGCCATGCACAAAAGAGAGATTGAGAAGGTTTACTTTCATTCTTGATGGGCTGGGGCTGAGGTCGGTGCTTTTGAGAGAGATCTCTTCTTATGGGTGCCTTGGGAGTCTTCCTAAGTGAACAGGCATTGCCGTAGGAGTTTACTTTGATAATGTAATTGCACATCCAAATTTTATAATGGGCATTATTTGGTAGGAATGTACTCCTAATATTGGCCTTCGTGGCGTTGAGGCTCTGGTATATGTAATATAATTGATTCCCCACAAAAGAGAAGCAGGTCAGATTTTTCTAAGTAAACATTGTGAATGGTTTCAAGCTTGTGTTCATAATTAACCAGAGATAAAAATTGCATTCTGATCCAAATGTATCGTTTAAAGTTAGACCAAGGAGAACTTTCCTTGTATGGAAAGCCAAGAAAGATATTGGAGAAGAGATTAGTCAAATTACTGTATTTGGCCTTATCTTCGATTTACTTGCCGGAAAGGGGAGGGTTCACCAGAATCGCTTCTACAGATATCCCTTCTAGATCAATGTGCATTTCAATATTAGGATGCTAGGAATAGCGTATCAGAAAATATCTATTCGTATGGCAAATAGTCACTCTAAGGTGGCAGGTTATTATGTTCTAGAATGTATCTCATGAAGATAGTCATACAAATTTACAACGAGGAGCTGCTAGCAGCACAAACTATTTTAGATGTTTTAACCTAGTGGGGCTTCAATCTACAAAAGCTAAATTTCAAAAATCGTTTTCAAATACCAAAGGGAGAGAAAAGAAGCATCTGTATTTTTGGAAATAGGGAAAGTAAACACTACCTGGTTAGGTGTGGCAGGAGGAGGCTGATTTTGATGATCATTTTCAGAGCCAAACCATATCCTTTGGCCAGGAAGTGAACCCTCAGGAGGCTCAAGAAGCTCAACTTTTTCATGGGAGGCATCAGAAGCGGCCATTAGCATTCCACAAGACTTGACACCCCGCATATTCCTGGGCTTCAGATTAGCAAGGACAACTACTTTTCTCTCCTGTGTCAGATAAACCATTTTGGTAGTCAAAACATGTCTTTCGTAAGAAATTAACTTACAATACAACTTTAAAATAAACCACAGACCAGGAGTACTCCACTCTTTAAGAGAAATTAAAGTTAAAAAAGAAATGAACTCTGCACAAAAGCTCATAACTTGAAGAAAGACCGACCCCTACAGGCAACTGAAACAGAAGCCCATAACGAAGACACCAGTCCACCTCCATATCTCTACTATCTTAAAAAAAAATTCCAAGTGAGTGAACGACCCAATTGACAGCCAAAACCCTGCTAACACTAAGCAGGGATAACAGGACGTTGACCTTTCCCAAACCATCCCTGCATCTGTGAACATATTTATGGACCTGGAAGCTACTGAACAATGAAGAGAAACTTGGACAGTTTCCCAAAAGATCTCTATTTTCCAGACTCAGAAGTAACAGTATATCAAACTTCAAACTTGAACAACTGCCCCGTAACATTAATATTCTGTATAATAACTAGAAAGAGAAGCAGTTACTATTTTGAATTTGAAAAATGCAGTCACCTAGTCTATATTTCTTACAAAGGGAGTTGTCGGAGTTGCTCACTCTCTCTCGCCTCCTACAGTTTGCATAAGCCACAAAACTATAAATTTGGTTGTAATTTTTGCTTTCCAAATCAGATCTGCCTTGTTCAAAGTGTAGATTAACTTATCATTTCTGTGATATTATCATTTTCCAGGAGCTTTTGTAAGGTTGATTCCATAAATCTATATGAAACTGTTAATAAAGAATTAAGTAATGTGCAAACCTGAAGGTGATCAATGGGAATGTAATTGACAAGCCCACTGCAGATGATTCTGGGTTCAGGCTCTCCAATGTCAACCTCTTCCACGTAAAGAGAATCGGCTTCCTCATGCCTCCATGCCCTGAGGATCACCCCAACCCTTATGTCAAGCAGGTCGGCTGCATCCTTTATCTTTTTATGTTCCACATCAGCATCGCTTATCGCCTCTGCCTCTGTGGCCGAAGTGGCGGTGCAAAAACAGACCGCGCTTCTTGTTCTTGCTGATGATAGTGGTTTGCTACAAATACTAGGATAACTATTCGCAGTGATCTGGTTGAAACGAGGAAAGGGGCGTGGAGATTTAGGAGACGGCCAGAGGAATATCACACGGGCTCCTATGCCCGCGCCGCATTTCAAAACGTTTGCTGCCATTCTCTCTTCCTATCCGCACTACGGCACTAGCTACCTTGCTCGCCTTTTCTTTTTTCCCTCTATATTCTGTATTGTTTTGTTTTTATTTTTTGGAAAACAGGAAAGTGGCATGGTGATTTTTTTTAGAGTTAAATAATTGCATTTATAGCAATTTCGATACAAATACATATATAAGGAAGAGTTAAGAGAAATTTTCTTCACACATGACTAAATACTAAATACACATCTCACACTTAATATACCATCAAATAACTTTATAATATTAACATTTAACTATAATATTAACATTTAACTAGATACACATCTTTAAACTTCCTAGACTACCCTTATTCAAAATATACCGATACTACCATATATATTTTATAAATACACATTCCTTTCTTTTTTTATATCATCTCGACTTGGAAAGAAAATAAAAGTTTTCTCTCTCTTTGCTAAAGAACGAGAAGACTATTTTTTCTTTACAAACTCAAGAGCATTCAAACTAATCCACCATGATTGATCAATGTATATAGAATCCTTTGACATATTCATTATTTTGGACGTTTTGCACCCAAACATGTTTTAGATCATTGCAAAACAGATGCCAAACTAGATCACCAATTTCTTTTGCTTAAAAACCTCGAGCATGGATGCTCCACTTGTTTGCAGGATAAACAATACCATTCTAAGTCTTTGCATGGTCGAAGCCAACCAAAAATCTTCATCTGTTTAGGGCAATCCATTATTATGAATCATTAAGCTCTTACCCATAAGACCATGATTAATCCTCGATGAATTCGGTTAAAAATATGCCTATTGTCAAGTGTTAAGTTTGTTCATGTAGAGAGAATAAAACGTTAAAGTGAGATGTAGAGTATTTCAAGTTTTCAATAATATTATTTGATTAATATAGACCTCTTTTGGTAATTTAATATACTTAAACTTTTTGATGTTAGATATATATAAAAAGGTATGTGTATTTAGTATTTAGGAGTGTATGAATAAAATTTCTCAAGAGTTAAATGACCAAAAAAAAAAGAAAAAGTAAGGAAGAGTTAAAAATGACAATCTACAATAACACAACCTAATATGAATGTCGAGAAATATAACATACTCACGGCTAATTAGGTTCGCTTCCTGTAATCTTCACGGATATACTTACTAATAACCAAGTATAGAAAAAGTGGAAAAAAGTCTTCACGTCTCTTCTTAATTCTAATCTAAAACATATTTGGTATAAAGAAAAAAACAGTGACCTCGTTAAAACCTTGTTCCCTCTTATCCAAGAAAAGAGTTTAGGGTTAGGGTTTAGGGCCTACAAACAGGTGATGATTGGATAATTAATAAGATCACATCAATCTGTTTTTTAAGCGAACGCATGGCCTCTTATGCCACTACATTAAGACCTCGTTTGGTTCGTGGAAGGAAAAATAGTTCTTTCATCTTTCTCATAGGAAAGGAAAGTGAACGGGAATGAAATTTTATAAAAACTTTTCGTGCCAATGTTTGGTAACACAAAGAAAGTTATCGAGAAAATTAAACATTATAATAATAAAATATTAGATTGTGAGTAATAAATGCAGGGATAGAAAGAAGGAAAACGGTTCCTTGAATTTTGGAAAGAACTACTCCCTCCCCCACCACCACATTTTCCCTTCAATCAGGATAGTGTTTCCTTTTCTTATGTTTCCCCAAATGTAAGAAATGAACGACTTTTCTTTCTTGATGCCTACTTTCTGCGAAACAAACGATTTCATAGTGTCATTCCCATTTTTTTGTTTAAATTTGTGTTGACATTGTTGGATATTGTTTCTCATCTCTTTTGGTGAATCAAACTTTCTTCCAAAATCTTCATCGAAAAAAAAAACTTTCTTCCAAAATTGACCGCATAAACAAACTACAACCAACGAGTTGAACATAGAAGAGCCGCGATCTCTAAGAAATCGGCCTCAACTGGAGCCAAAGAGCTCGTCAGACGAGACGAAACCTAAAGCTTAGATTCGCCTTTGCCAAAATGAAAGAAAAGAGATCACTCTAATGACATAATCGTCATATTGAATTATTGATTGTTGGAAAGTAACGGGCTGTTGTGAAAATCAACAGCCAGATGAGCTAGATGAGCTATACATGTGCAGCTTTAATCACCCCGTCACTTTCCAGTCCCATATTCCACAAGGTCAAGTCAATCCGTAAGCTCTTTTGGCAGAGTCAAGGGTGTTAGAAAGGAGCATTGAGATTACAACAGGTCCTACTCCTCCTGGAACGGGAGTTATGGCTGACACCACCTTGATTGCCTCTGTATAGCAAACATCTCCTGTAATACGAAAACCGTGACGGCTACTGGGATCCTACATTTTACCACAATCAAATCCAATAACTATCATCACAACTCATGACTCATGAGCAAGCAAGAATAAAAATCCATAAGGTATTTAATCAACCAAACCCAGACAATGAGACAAGATTTTATCCTTGTGGATCATTGTATATCTGTATTGACATGAACAAACATGCTTATTGCTCCCATAAGCAAAACCTGATTGATAAATTAGACATTGGTTGTGGTTGTGAAGATCACTTCATCGTAATAAGATTGAAAAATACTTGATATATGTTCATTTTGTATTTCTTTTATTTTTGTTGTTTTTAATTTTTCTGTGAAAAAGACTAGGCAACTAACACTGATTTTATCAACATATGATATTGCATCATCTCAGATCCAGATACAAATATGGCGGTTCACATGAAGACGCAAGACAACAACTTCAGTGGCTTTCTCATTAATTTGATGCATCATTTCCTAGAACAACCGTCTTAAATTGCAAAATTTTGACCTCCCTTCTCAGTCTCTTATAGTCCAGTTTTAGCGTCTCAATTATGGGAGTGAAAATTCATTACCACTTGACCTCAGCTAACTGAAACTCTTTGACAAAAAAAAAAATGCCCAGAACATTATTTACATTTGTTGCCAAACAGCAGCAACATCTGAGCTCCCCATAAATTGGAAGTTGAAGTTAACTTGGGGTTTGAATGAGGGTTAATGTGAAGAATCTGACATACTAACTCAGATCAATTGTCAGGCAATAAGAGGGCAAGTAGGAAGAATGAATGAAGCTAAATACTGAGAAAGGAGGAAGACGGAAAGACACTAAGACTGGCTTAAAAGAAGCATGTTATTCATAATTCTTTACTGTCAAAATGAGAGTAATGTAGAGTAACTTTTATTTGATAATACATTCCGTAGTCAGTAGTGTATGAATTGCACTCAGATAGTCAGATTGAAGGATACAGGATGCTTGGCAAGAGAACATCATCTCATGTACTCCAATGTGAGTGCAATTCATACAATAATGACTACGGTATTATTAACCAGAAGTTACCGTACTACGGTCTTTGGTTCTTGGATTGAACTTGAAGAGACAGAGAGACTGATAAAGCTTTGAGATAAACTTTAAGGTGTGAATCTTTACGACTGAAAATACCCCTGTATATCCAAAAAAGTACACAAGCTTACAGAACGTACCTTAACTGGATTCGTCCCCATATCAACTACAACTGCTCCTGGCTTCAGCCAGTCCGGTTGGACCAAGTTTGGAGTCCCAACATCTGAGATGACAACATCAGCGTGACGAGTAATTTCTTCTGGACTCTTGGTGAAGGAATGCAAAGTGCTAACGGTAGCGTGGTGCCTCTGTCCAGCACTAATGATCATCATTGAAAAATGAAACAAATTGTACAGTAAAGCAGATTAATTTGTGTCACCTGCAATAGCAACGAAGTTGATAACCCAACAATCTTGCTTCTCCCTATAACCACTGCATTCTTCCCAATAATCTCCACACCATATCGGAGCAACAATTCAATGCAAGCCTTGGGGGCACAAGGGATAAATAAGGGTTCCCTTCCCCGCATGGCAAGATTCCCCATGTTGAGGGGATGAAACCCATCCACATCTTTTTCTGGACTAACAAAATTTATAATCTTTTCCTCGTCTAAATGCTGTATCAGAGATTCAATTCAATGATTAGAATCACCCAAACATCACACAAAAAGAACTTTGACCTGTAAGGAGTAGTACCTGTGGAAGAGGGAGCTGCACAATTATACCATGCACCGAGGGGTTCCGGTTAAAAGATGAAACGACATCAATAAGTCGATCTTGAGTACAGTCTTGGGGCAGCTGAACAATAGAAGTCACTATTCCGACTTGATTACAAGCTTTTAACTTGAGATTGACATAATTGTGTGAATCCTTTCTGTTACCCACCAAAACAACCGCCAATCCGGGCAGTCTTCCTGTGGCAGCCTTCAGTCTGCATATTTCAGCAGCTACTCTGGACCTTATGTCTTTGGCGATTGGCTTTCCGTTCATTATTTCAGCCTGCGCGTTTACATTGGCTGCTGGTTTTGCAGCCAAAGCAATCGAAACCACATGACCATTTGAACTGAATATCATTTTGGAGGAGGAGGAGGAGGAGCTATGCGCTTACCAGAAGACAGCGGGCGACCGAGACCGAGAGGGATCGACCATGACGATGAGAACGTCGTCGTCGAATACAAGCCTTGAGCTTTCGTTATCGTACCCAATCTGCGCCAGACCCCCATTATGCCCACTCGATCGAGTTTTTCAATACCCTCCTACTCCACTTGCATAAATGTTCACCTGGAGTTAACGACCCAGAAAACAATGTTATCACTGTCGGATGTAAATCCAAAGAAAGACAGAACCATTGTCAAGTTTAGGTTTTTATCGATCGACTGTAAATCTGTGTTCAGTTCGTTCGTTGATTTGATTTAACTAAGGACATTTAAGTGATTTAACGTGTTAGTTTTATTGAGAATTTGATGTACTCATAAAAATAAAAAAATTAAACACTCAGATGTCAATGCGTGACCAAAAGTTTATTTAAAATAAGGTAAATTTCTTCTATAGTACATAAAGTGTGACTACTTGGACATAATTTTCGAGTATTAGCATAGCTGACGTCGGGTGTGAGTCTGTCAAATTTTTCGAGGAACTCATCTCATGTTGTAGCTATTGCTCTGATGTGGAAGCCTCAGTTGAAAGTCTATTTTTTAGCTAAATAAGGAGTGAGACCCTCCTACGCTAAATAACACAAAAGTGAACATTCTATTCTTACATCAAACTATGTAGATAGATACAACCAACTTGCGGACACCTTTTTATGTTTTATGGTGTTGGTTGAAGTGTTAACACACTGGTCACGTGTTACACTATTATCTACTGCTTATGCTGCTTATACTTCTACGGGCTCACTACCCATTTTTTAAAGAAGTTTATCGGGATGTAAGTTGAAGTGTCCTGTGCCCCATGTTCACACGCAATACGGTCTCACCGAGGCTACGACCAAGCAACTTTAGCTTGTCGCTCGAACATTATTGATGCGCACCACTCTTTCTATTGCGTCTTGGGGCTATGCAATATTTGCATGCAGCTTTACTATTCATCTACGACCCACCATCATTGAATTTTGTTGTACTACAGCTCGTGACTGTGTACCAGGATTGACACGAAATTGCAATCCTTGAGCTCGGCAAGATTGAAACGGATCTCCAATCCTTGAGCTCGGCTAGATGTTATTTCTAGATGCCAAATCGCATTGCCATTGCGTACAATGATTGGTCATTTGAGATGAATAAGTTTAGGTTGGATATGAACCTCCACCTATAATCCGCATATGTAGAAACCTTGTCAGGCGATCTCATTCACCGCTAAATTGCGGATTGTCACTTGATGAGACTAATATTCCCGCCGTTAGGGGGAGATAAGAACACAAGTGTTCAAGTGGAACGACGTGATGTCGTGGTTGTCCCCACTAAGTCTCATCTTGATCCCAATGCTTATAGTGTTAAAGTGACGAGATCACATGCTGCAAATATGTCTGCAAGGATTGATGTCCTACAAAAGGACATGGCGCGACCAAAAGAAGTTGGTCTTGGCGCCATCACCATGGATGGTGATATGGTGACGCCATATAGTGGCAAAATTGGTGTCACAAGGCCGTGTGGCTCCCTAAAAGGAGGGAGGCCCTTAGGTTCGATATATTCTCGCACTAGGAAGAAAGCGAGATTGGCACAACCTGATCCATTGATCAGTGATACTCAAATCCGTCTCATGAAGTCTGAATTGTGATTATCGTTGGGGGACGCCTCAATGTCAAATCCAATCCATATAGAGATCTCTACAAGTATTACACTAGTGTACATGAGGACGTGAGATAATGAGTCTACTATCGAACCACCCTTCGTTGATGGATATCAACTTAGTTAATTGGCCTAATGGAAAGATGCGATCCAGCATTAACAAAGAGATAGGTCCTTGGGCAGGTGATGCCGACACCGCAAGCTAAACCCTATCAACTATACCTTTGTTAGATAGCGTAGTGA
>NC_020491.1:1318714-1329002 GCF_000184155.1 Fragaria vesca subsp. vesca
GCTAAATGTATTGAAACGCACATGAACTNTACTTGATTTGGAAGGGATATGGTGAATTATGCCTTTGCGTGTTCATTCCGGATTACATGGACTCTTGATGGATCAAGAGATGCCAATATGTATCAACATCCGAAGAAAAAGATCTTGGGAAGACACAGTCTCGATAAGACACTCAATGACTGTATTGATGATCAATCGGCTTAGGCGCTCTATAACTAGTGAGGCCTACATATACTCCCATGATTAGTCAAGGTCTTTGCTCTAAAGAGAGATCCGTTGTTTTGTCTAAAGCAAGATGACAAATATGTGTTAAGAGATGGAGTTCCCATCTAAGTACAAAAAGACGACATCAATGTACTCAACACAATACAAAGAGACTTGACATCTCATTCGCTATGAAAAGTTGTAAAGCTAAGTGTAGCTATGCGCCCACGCAACGCCAATGTAATGGCAGTAACTCTTTTTTCAATACTTAATGGTATGAAAGGTTGAGACTTATTCTATCCCTACATAAGAAAGACACATCAAAAAGCGAAAATCAGAATCTGCCAAGTTTTGTAGGTCAACTTCCACGAGACCTATAGGAAATCTCACTCACTGGAAAATGGTGAAATTGGTACCATTGGAAAGGTCTATGTGTCTACTTTCCAGGGACACCAACCATTTGATCATACCTATCATATTGAGTGAGTTATGGCCGTTTTCGTAAAGTAGGACGAATCTGTCCGAGAATCTGATTTTAGCAAAACAGTCAACTTCGACGGAATGTTGTGAATAGCTCCCGAGGAACCAGAACGTGTGTAATATACGGTTGGAAAGCTAAATGAGTCTAGTTTCCAAAACCGTTTACGGTTCGTTCATATGTATTTCCTAGAGAAAGTTACGACTGTTCTAGTAATTGAAGGTCATGCTGCGCGGAAATCTGATTTCCTGCACGAACTTATGTTTTGAGTTCACAAGCAACCTTCTCCTCAAGATCTAAGTGTAAAAAGATCATTTGAGGACAATACGGCATGATTTAGTTAATCATTGCCCAATACCACATTTGAAGACATGTTAAAAAGCATTGACATGCTAAGTTGTTGAAACTTCCGTGATTAGTAAGAATCAGGAAGAGCCCTATGATTGATGTAAAGATCAGGGGGAGGTGCGAACTTCAGGGGGAGTCTAGCGCATACATACATGTCACTATCAAATGTGAAGGGTGTGTTGTACTCTTTTTCTCCTACGATCAAGGTTCAGTTTTTCTCCCACAAGGGTTTTTGTGACTTGACGTAGGTTTTTGACGAGGCAACAGATCAGCACCATCGGCATATCAGCGCGCGGCACAAGGGGGAGTGTTCTAGGATATTCTCTACCTGTGTGCCTTGGCCTTATGCCAATAGGATATGTAGTTAGACTAGATCTATGTATTCATATCCTTACCATATTGGTATTGTGTAATTCCCTATATAAAGGGCTCCTATCAATGAATAAGATGACTCTCTTGCTATCTCTTTGTCTCTACACTTTATTCTTCGTCAAGATATATATTATTCAGTTTATAACCATTTATATGTTTATCTCAGGTTATCCGAAAGATACTATCATGAGATAATCAAATATATAGTCCGATCTTTCTGACTCGTTTCTCATTCAGTTTGTTCCAATTTCTGTGCTTTTCAATGGAGAACCACAACGCGAAATTGGTCCCAAGCGGTGGACTCAAACCTAACCCCGGCGAACAAGAAGAGAACCCTACTCTTAATCGTTGCGGAGAAGAAGAAGAAGTAAATACCGAATCGGCGGAGCCTCCTTCACCTAATGCCCCGCAGTCCTCAAGAACTCCCTTCACTAATCTCAGTCAGGTCGATGCTGATCTTGCTCTTGCTCGAACTCTCCAAGAACAGGTCCCTCAACTCTCTTTTGTAATTAGATTGTTTCTTTATATTTTCCATGATGCCTCTCAAGTTGTATGAGGTTATATCTATCTGGTTGCATTTGTGCTGAATGGGGATGTGGGTATCAAAATTCAAAACCGTTACAAATTTATGTAGGTCTTATACCCCCTCACAGGCTTATTGTGGAGTGTCAACATGTAATCATTAGTAGTGGATGATTCAGCCTAAGGACCTCTCATAACATTCTTGTTTTCTCAACCATTGGAGGAGCCTTGGTTATATGTTATGAATGCCCATTTTGTTTAAATTGCGGATGTCTTTCCTTGGTCAATCCTAATGTAATGTAAATGACATTCAACATCAACAATTTTTTACATGCTCTTGGTTATTTTGGAAATGTACTGTTCTGCTTATGGTCTGAGTTCTAATAAGCAGGAAAGGGCATACATGATGCTGAGAATGAACAATGAGGGAAGTGATTATGGCAGTTGGGAAGCTGGAAGTTATGTGCATGATGATGAGGATGATTTTCATGATGATACTGACGGAAATGACGATGATGAGCATTATGATGGAACTGATGCTGACAATGATGAAGAAGATGCATTTGATGTGCACGCTCATGAAGATGCTGGAGACGATCATAACCCCAGTGTGGTATATGATCCTGCTGTTTTTTCAAGTGATGAAGCGTATGCAAGAGCCCTGCAGGATGCTGAAGATAGAGATATGGCAGCTAGACTGATGGCCTTTGCAGGGATTGATGACCGTGAGTGCTTCTTACTGCTGTAAATTTTTTAGTGCCTTTTATTTCACTGCTTTTGAACTTCTTGAACTGTTGCAATAGTTTATGATTCTGGTGTGTTCTTATGCTGTCAGGTGAAGCTGAGGACACAGAGAATCAGGGAGGTAACTCTCAGGTATTAGTTTCTTGCTAGCTATTCGTTGTCATAGTATCTGACATTTGTTAACAGAAGAAACAGCTCATACTGTGCTTGTCATATTTGTTGTTCTACAAACAATTTGATGTGTTTTATTCTTTTATATGACAATTCTGGATCATTATTTAAGCAGGACATGAAGTTATCGTCTAAGGATAAGTTCCTCTCATCTGAACCTTCTATTTAAGTTAGAGGTTTATACATTTCGTGACCCATTACACACAACCAGATTTGCGTATACGTTCTTTTGCAAACATAAGAAATTTTAATTTTTTGTTTTATTGAAATTTCAGATAGTCAAGCTCCCCCTCCCTAAGTCATACTTTGTCTGAGATTGCAGCATTTTTCTTTCTATGTACCAAAGATCATTGTTTTTCTTTGACATTATGGATCCCCCCACAAGCTCTTCCTTTACTCCTCAGGAGTCAAATATTGTTTATGCGGAGAAATAGGGTTCCTTTCTGTGTGCAAGATGAAGTAGTGAAAATTTCAGACCCATTTGATTAAAAACTAAAGAGGTGATACAGAAATTAGAGATAAAGAAGAGAAGAGAGGACTGAGGAAGAGAAGATGATAATAGATAGAAATAATACTAAAAGTTATTGTAATCGTATCTAGTTTTCACTTTGACAAAAGATCTATGCTCTCTTACTCTCCTTTTATCTCATCTCTTCTCATTCTCATCGTCAGCTGCTTCTCTCATTAAAAAGAAAAACACAGGAATAATGAACTGAAGATCGTCCTGAACTCGAAAGTGATTCATGTGAATGTATAATTTGACTAATTCAGTGTTCTTGAGCTATTTGCTTATCTTGGTTTAACTAAAATGTGGACATATTGAGTTTCTCTTCACCTATATAATAGGATTAATAATTTGATGTGCAAAACTTTTGATATGCATTTAGTTTCTATATAACTTACAGGTTCTGACTGTAAGATTTCCTATCTCTGTAAATAATTAATGTGAATACGACCTTGGTACTTTAGCTGGTTTTATTATGTAGTTTTTTAATTACTTTTCTATTTTTCAAAATTGTAGTGCATTACTAAATAAATAATGTCCTCCACAAGATTTTCTTAGATCATGCCCAATAATTTCTCTTGTTTGATTAATTCATATCTGTGGGACTATTCCATCCTTTATATTCAGAAGACATGATCTAAGAGTTTTTCTTGTCATAATCGTAAGATATTTAGTTGATATTTCTCTGGTCGCTTATGCTCGACATCCGAGTTTGTGGCACGACTTTCCCTACCTACCTTCTACTGTTGCTCGGGGGCAAGATCTTACTAGCAGAAGGATGGATAAGGGAGGAGATCAGTTGAATTTGCCCCTTTTTGTTTTCATATTTATATTGCATGTCAATTTTACAACTCACTGAGGCTTTTGGTCTTGCATTAGCTTGTTTTTAAAATGGAAATTCCAGTATATTGCAATTGTTGGAAGCTTTGTCCTCTTCTTTAGGATAGTAGATGTTCTCTGATATGTCTGCTTTGAATCTATCTTCTGAAATTTGTTTTCTGTAAGGCTTTAGATCTTATCTGTTTTAAAATAAAATATATGCATCTCACCAAGTGTTGGATTGTAGGATGCATGGGAGGAGGTTGACCCAGATGAACTTTCATATGAGGTAAGGTGGCTCTGGATACTATTGCTTGCATTGATGTATTTGTTTTTGTTCTGTTATGTGAACATCACTTAACTATCTCAGGAGTTACTTGCGTTGGGTGAAGTTGTTGGAACAGAGAGCAGAGGACTTCCTGCTGATACAATTGCCTCATTGCCTTCAGTAAGCTACAAGATGGGAAATGGTCAGAATGGAAGCAATGAGTCGTAAGCACATGTTACTTGGTTTTACGCGCTTTTATAGAAGATGTGCTCGTTCCTTATTTTGCACTACTGTTTCAGGTGTGCCATTTGTCGGTTAGATTATGAGGATGGTGAAAACTTGACAGTACTTTCTTGCACACACTCTTATCATTCTGAGTGCATAAATAATTGGTTGACAATAAACAAGGTATGCTTTTAAAGATTGCTTTATGCACTGTCACTTCTGAGTTTAATTCATTAGTGAAATTGTATAATTGGTTAGTTCCTGTTGAAAAGATTATAGTTTTCCATATATCTGATCTGAAATATTTACTTGGAGATTTTATTTTTCTATTCTTAAACTTAGCTTTCTTAAATAAATTGGTAGATTTTCCATTTCTGTTTCAAGTGCCACTTATGACTGACCTATTCTTGTTTTCTACCATATGCTCTTGTTTGTTTGCTTCTTAAAATTCATTCAACCTGCTCTTTTGGATTATTTTAGTTGTAAGAACTGTTCATGTTTGGCATTATCGAATTTGATTCTGCAGGCTACCCCTTCTTCTGGATTTGACATTTATCAAATTTAGATGCAACTAGAAAACTTTTGGGCTGTTCAAATAAGCAGAGATGTTCACTTGGTCACCAGTGAGGCAGTGACAATGAAATTTATGGTCACCTACCATTGGATTTAAGATCGTAGGTTGAGATAAATGAAACTATTTTCAAGTGTTTATATCTCAACCCAGTGAATGACCATTAGTTTATTGATTACCTATTGACCAGATGAACAATACTCTTCGAATCTGTCTTGTTAGGAAGGGAAGAGGAGAAGGACAAAAGGTTTAGACTTTGGAGGGAGTGCAATGAATTCTAGTTTTTGATTTTATTAGTTTGAGAAAATCTGGGAAGAGAAAGTTTATGTTTCCAAAACACCACAATGATTGTTTTTAGTAAATACCTATCAGCCAAAGTGGGGAAGACTAAACGGGAAAGGTTCATGGGCATGGTGGCTGGCATTCCTATAGATAATGTTCTCCAGTTTTACATTCCTGAGCATGATTTGACTCCAGATTGTACAAATTACTGTCAAGGAGTTCTACACTATCAAAATTGTAGTTGGTTATTTCAAGTTCTGGTCAAGCTGAGGAAATATGCACATTAGGGTATCTTCCACCTTGCACTTTGTTGTTTATCAAGTCCCAATTCATCCGCTAAGTTAGGGAAAGTAACTTTGATGGATAATGAAGAGTTCACTTCTACCTTCTAGAGTCTTTATGGGTTTCTTGGGTGAAGCTTAGTTTAAGGCATTAACTATTGTTCATTAATAAGTAGACTTTTGGGGTTCCTACAAGTCGTTAGGAACCCCCCACCCCCCCACCACACGGATGTTCTCTAGGCCTAGAAAGCTTTGGAGGATACCACGTTGTCTTGATAAATACAAATAATGTCGGTTCTGTGCTAGTGTCGTCTGTAACTTTATAGAATCTATGTACTTTTGAATATCTGAATGAATAAGTTTGATTTGTTTTGCTATAAAAGATCTCCTCTCAAGTGATCCGTGAGAAGTCTTGGTGTGATTCCCAAGAAATTGTTACGATGCTGAGAACCCTTCTGGTGTGACTCCAGATTTATCAATTTTATCTTTCCTTACTCTTCAATCCCAGGCTTTTGATCACAATCACATTTATCCCACTCACTGCATTCCTAAACTCCACCCTATAAGTCCTTAAGCACAGATACCCCTAGGTCTTCCGACCTTCTAGTCATTGCCAGATTCGGGGTATTGTCATCATTCTGCTAAGTCAATTTGCAGGCTGAGGTTAAGTTTTAAATGAAAGTTTGGGAACTGATATATCATTCAAAGTGCATGATGTAACAAAATAAGCCTCATATGGTTATTCTATGGGAATTGAACTCTTCTTCTTGGCCCTAGTCTTTTGAGTTTATCATTTTTGTGCTATAATTGGGCAAGCATGCTTGTGGATAAGGGGTGCAATTCTTTTTGTTGGAGATAAATCACATTTGTATGTTATTAAATTCTGGTGGTGCAGAGGTTAGGGTTTTGGTTTTGTTTCTATTTTTATTTCTCTTTCTATTTTTAATATTCTATTATAATTCTTTTAAAAACTGAAATTTGCACTCCCAACTTTACAATCCACACTCATTTCCTCATTTAGTAAGCTAAATTTTGTTTCTACTAACATGTGTTTTTCTCTTTATAAAAGTTTCAACCAAAAAAGGAAATGAGGAGTGTAGAAGGGGAGTGCAAAATTCTCTTTTCTTCTCTCTGGAAGTTCTAAATTATTATTTATTGTTATTCTGTTGCAGGTCTGCCCAGTTTGCATTGCTGAAGTCTCCACGTCCGGAAACAGCTAGCAGAACTTGTGGTCAATGTGCACAGCAAGGGTTATGATAGCCTTTGCATGTTATTCATATTGTATCTCCTGTTGTATACCATATTGTTCTTTCTGACCATCAAGAAATTTGTACTGTATGGGCTTCCTAGTTTTTGGAATGAAAAACATGGTGGCGAGGTCATGCTCCTGATACAAGATGAACATTATTTCTGTTTACTGAAATTTGCAAGAATTTTCTTTGATACTTGGTAATCGTTTTACAAGATTCGATACATGTAAGGTACACTGATCGTGATCGTCTATTAAAAGAAAAGGATCGTCTATTAAAAGAAAAAGGTTACGAATTTAAAGTATATGAAAGCTTAAAGGATATTAAGAGGTGTATATATATATTTTTTGAACTAAAGACAGTTTCATTGATAGAAATAGTTGCTTAACCAGCTTGCCAACAATCCACAGTTAGGGCATTCAAAATGGAATTAGGAGATCTACACAACCAAATATCAGATTGTGTATCCTCATAAGGTAGAACAACTAATTTATGAGCAACAAAGTTACAAGTTTTAGAAGTATGTGTAATCGGGACAAGAAAAAACCTTCATAAGTTTTTTGATATCATCAATGAGACCTGCCTCAATCGTCCCTTCATAGTGATCCGAATTCACTACTGCTATAGCTTCAGAACAATCAGATTCCACCTGAATGTTCTTGTGCCCCAAAGAATTTAGGAGTAAACCCTCTTTGATGGCCTTGAGCTCAAGCTGCTTTTCTGAGACTACATACAAAATTGGTTTTGCAAAAACTACAATAAAGTTAACTTGATCATCTCTTACCACACCTCCAGTGCCTCCTGTCGTTTTTTGTGCAATATACCTACCATCCACATTTAGTTTGACAAAGCCATGTTTTGGTGGCTTCCAGTTTTTTTTTTTTGCTTCGTTGCTATCTGTGTGCTTGAGGGTTTTCGAACAGCTTGGAACTCCTGTAGCCAGGAAAAAGAGCTTAAAACAATTTGAGCAGGAGTCTGAGATTTCTCATTCCAAAGCACATCATTCCTATTCCTCTAGATAGCAGCTAGAATCATAAGAAGTTTTTCAAAAGCATTTTGAGGCAAGTTAAGAGCAATCTCAAGCATCCACCATTTGAAGTCTGTGTGTTGGTGTGGAAAGTCATCGAAATTAAAAAAAGCTGCTGAAATAGAGCTTCTTTAGCATAAGGGCATAAGCAAAGGATGTGCATTGTGGTTTCAAACCTGTGAGGACACACTATACAACTCAAATCCCCGGTGAAGCCCTTTCTTTGCAGCCTATCTCTTGTAGGGAATATACCACCACAAGCTGTCCAGATAGTAATTTGGACTTTGTGTGGTACGCATGCCTTCCAAATTCTTTTTCATAGTTCTTTACAAGGATCTCCATGAGAAGTTGAGGCTAATGCACTTCCCAAAATAGCTTCACACGCCACCTAGTACCTTGTTTTAACTGAGAAAAAACATTTTCAAATTTGACTGAAAATTCGTGTGCTGTAATAAGAGATTTTGGCTTAAACGAAGCAAAACTTGTATACACAAACCCGATTGAGATTTTCGAGTTCCGTAAGTTAGAGAAGTACCTTGAGATCTCTATTTGATAACATAAAAAATTTGGTTAAAATATAAGAACATCCCAATTTGACCGAAAAATTTGGTTAAAATATAATAAGAGATTTTCGCTGAAACGAAGCGGAACTCGTATACACAAATCTGATTGAGATTTTCTAGTTCTGTTTGTTAGAGAAGTACCTTGAGATCATGATTTTATGACACAAAAAGTTTGGTTAAAATATAAGAACTTTCAAATTTGACCGAAAATTCATGTGCTATAGCAAGAGATATTGGCTAAAACGAAGTAGAACTTATATATACAAATCCGATTAAGATTTTTGAGTTCCGTCTGTCAGAGAAGTACCTTGAGATCATGATCTGATAACATAAAAAGTTTGGTTAAAATATAATACTTTGAAATTTGACAGAAAATTAGTGTGCTATAGCAAGAGATCTTGGCCGAAACGAAACGAAAAGAAACGAAAAGAAACGAAACTTGTATACACAAACCCGATTGAGATTTTCGAGTTCCGTCAGTTAGAGAAGTACCTTGAGATCTCTATTTGATAACAGAAAAAGTTTGGTTAAAATATAAGAACTTTCAAATTTGACCGAAAATTTGTGTGCTATATCAAGAGATTTTGGCTGAAACACAACGAAACTTGTATACACAAACCTGATTGAGATTTTCGAGTTCCGTCAGTTAGAGGAGTATCTTGAGATCTCTATTTGATAACAGAAAAAGTTTGGTTAAAATATAAGAATTTTCAAATTTGACCAAAAATTAGTGTGCTATGGGATTTTGGCTGAAACGAAACAAAACGAAACTTGTATACACAAACCCGATTGAGATTTTCGAGTTCCGTCAGTTAGAGAAGTACCTTGAGATCATAATCTAATAACATGAAAAGTTTGGTTAAAATCTAAGAACATTCAAATTTGACCTGAAATTCGTGTGCTATAACAAGGGATTTTGGCTGAATCGAAATGAAACTCGTATGAACAAACCTTATTGAGATTTTCGAATTCCGTCAGTTAGAGAAATACATTGAGATCTCTATTTGATGACAGAAAAAGTTTGGTTGAAATATAAGAACTTTCAAATTTGACCAAAAATTCGTGTGCTAGTAAAAGATTTTGGTTGAAACGAACTAGAACTCGTATACACAAACCCGATTGAGATTTTTCAGTTCCGTCAGTTAGAGAAGTATCTTGAGATCATGATCTGATAACATGAAAAGTTTGGTTAAAATATAAGAACATTCAAATTTGACCTAAAATTCGTGTGCTATAGGAAGAGATTTTGGTAGAAATGAAGCGGAACTCTTATACACAAATATGATTGAGATTTTAGAGTTCCGTAAGTTCAGGAGTACCTTGAGATCATGGTATGATAATAGAAAAAGTTTGGTTAAAAAATAAGAACTTTCAAATTTCACCTAAAATTTGTGTGTTATAGCAAAAAATTTTGGCTGAAATGAAGCGAAACTTGTATACACAAATCCGATTGGGATTTTTCGAGTTCCCTTAGTTAGAGAAGTATTTTAAGATCATGATATGATAATATGAAAAGTTTGGTTAAAATATAAGAAATTTCAAAATTGACCTAAAATTCGTGTGCTATAGTAAGAGATTTTGGTTGAAACGAAACGAAACTTGTATACATAAATCCGATTGAGATTTTTAAGTTCCATCAGTTACAGAAGTATCTTACG
>NC_020491.1:1329022-1330374 GCF_000184155.1 Fragaria vesca subsp. vesca
AAAAACCTTGTGCTATATATAGCAAGAGATTTTGGGTCGAAATCAAGCGGAACTCGTATACACAAATCGGATTAAGATTTTCGTGTTCCGTCAGCTCGAGAGATACTTAGAAATGATGATTTGATAATAGAAAAAGTTTGGTTCAAAATTAAGAACATTCAATTTTAACCGGAAAAACCGTGTGCTATAGAAAGACATTTTGAACCAAAAAAAACACAGGAGTTTTGAGTCACCAATTTTGACCTATGGTTTTTCCATTTGTGTGCTTGTAAACACCTCCCAACATCAACATCTTTATGAAATCATGTTTATAAAAACCATTCCAATCCAAAAATATAAAAACAAAAAATAAAAAAAAGATTCGAACCTTCTCATATATATTTATATAAGTAGAGCTTCTCAGTTGCAGATGTCCGTATTTATTCTTACGCTGCAGATTTCCACTTTACACTCCCTTTTCAATCGAAATTTCACATCTCTACCGTCTAATATTTAGATACAATTGTATAAATAATCTCTGTAAAATTTCAACCAATTTAGTTATAATTAAGACACTCAAAAAAACATTATTCTGTTATAAATATGAACGGTTAAAGTTACACAGAATTATGTATATCCCTAAACCCTAACCCTAAACCCTAAACCCTAAACATGAATCACCCTAAACCCTAACCCTAAACCCTAACCCTAAACCCTAAACCTAAATAACCCTAAATAACCCTAAACCCTAACCCTTGAATTGCCCTAACCCTAATTAACCCTAAACTCTAAAATACCCTAAACCCTGAAATACCCTAAACCCTAATTTACCCTAACCCCTGAATTACCCTAACCCTAAACGCGAATCACCCTAAACCCTAAACCAGAATAACCCTAAACCACCTAAACCCTAAACCTGAATAACCCTAAACCCTAACCGCTGAATTGCCCTAACCCTAATTAACCATAAACTCTAATATACCCTAGACCCTGAATTACCCTAAACCCTAAACCTAATAACCCTAAGTCCTAACCCCAAACCCTAAATCTGAATAACCCCCACACCCAAACCTCTAAACCCTATCCCTAAACCCTAAACCCTAAACCCTATACTCTAAACCCTGAATTACCCTAAACCCTAATTTACCCTAACCCTTGAATTACCCTAAACCCTAAACCTGAATCACCATAAGCCCCAACCCCAAACCCTAAACCCTGAATTACCCTAAACCCTAAACCTGAATAACCCCAAACCCTGACCTCTAACCCCTGAATTGCCCTAACCCTAATTAACCCTAAACTCTTGTATACCCTAAACCCTGAATTACCCTAAACCCTATTTTACCCTAACCCCTGAATTACCCTAAACCCTA
>NC_020491.1:1330394-1332185 GCF_000184155.1 Fragaria vesca subsp. vesca
TGTGAAGGGTGCGTTGTACTCTTTTTCTCCTATGATCAAGGTTCAGTTTTTCTCCCACAGGGTTTTTGTGACTTGACGAGGTTTTTGACGAGGCAACAGATCAGCACCATCGGCATATCAGCGCGCGGCACAAGGGGGAGTGTTCTAGGATATTCTCTATGTGTGCCTTGGCCTTATGCCAATAGGATATGTAGTTAGACTAGATCTATGTATTCATATCCTTACCATATTGGTATTGTGTAATTCCCTATATAAAGGGCTCCTATCAATGAATAAGATGACTCTCTTGCTATCTCTTTGTCTCTACACTTTATTCTTCATCAGAATTCATATTTTTGAATAAGTATAATTTTAAAAATATATATATTTCACATTATATTAAGTGTTTAAATTTAAGCATGAACATAATGAAAAAATATGGTTTCAAAAATATTTTTTATAGAATAAAGACAAATTAATCTAGAGCCTTAGATTTGAGAAGGATAAGATTGAATTTTTACTTTTTCAATGTTGCCTCAGCCTTGAATTAATGAGCAACATTGAATGAGTGTATCCGCCCATGCCTCAGCCTTGATTCAAATTAATATTTTAAATAGGATGAGCGGCTATTTTAGATCGAAGAAGAGTTCGAAGGGCCAAAGGTCTGAATCGTCTGAGGGAACCTCTAGCAATCCTCAAACGTCGTTTCAGGTCCAGATGACAGCCAGACGTGCGAGCCTTCTGGAGACGGTGCAGAGGCAACCGGAGGTGCCCCTTTCATCGAGGCAGGCGGGCGTCCCTCTTTCCTTGAGGTAGCTGTGGCCTCAGACCCAGACGGAGGTGTCTGCACTCCGTATGCCTGAGATACACCGGGCGCCCACTCCAGGTCCTACTTCTTCGGATAGTGGGTCATCTGGGGTACAGATGCCGCTGTCTCATCTGTTCCTTCCGCGGATGATACCGGCCTTACCTGTAGTCGATGGCTTAGGGACGCCGATTTATCCACTGCCCCTGCCAGTGGCTCCATCAGCGGCGTACCGGTTCGTGCGTTTTGATACGCCTCTTATTTCCGTGAGGGTATCATCATAGGCGACAGAGACGGAATCCGTCGCGTCCGCCGCGAGTGCCTCAGGTAATTAGTGATGAATGATTTGTTTTCTTATAATTAATAATAAAGGGTCTCCGATTTTAATAATCAATTTGGTTCATCATGTGATAGGCACCGTCGGAGCAAAGCCGACAAAGAAGAAGAGAGGCCCCGTCACAGGGAAGGCTCTCGAGAAGATCGTGGGTACCGTGGGGAGGATCGTCGTCAATACTGACGGGGATGACCACATAGTATCGGGCGGGAAGTCGAGGACGTACTCCGGCCGCGTGGGAGCGCTCATTAGGGATAGAGTCCCTATGTTGTGGTCAGACTGGGGCGAGGTCCCACAGGAGGTTAAAGACATGGTCCACAACGCGATGTCGGTGAGTTTACAAAATAATATTATGTATTACATTGTTGATTTCTCCAAAAAACAAAACCCATAAACGGTTAAATGCAGGTGTGGTTTGAGGTTCCCGAGCACCTGAAGGACAGCTGGGCGGACGTTGTGCATGGGGGGAAGGTACGTTGGGAAGTTAATGAAAAACAAAATTGTATGTGATATTAATAATATTTCTAATATTTTTGTTGTATCTGTAGGTACAAGGAGTGGAAGAACGAGTTGCGGAATCACTGGACTACGCACGGGAACGCATGTTCTGGTACCCCTGCTGAGTTCCAGTACAGGGAGTACGAGTGGCGTTGGCTTCTGACATCAGAATTCA
>NC_020491.1:1333062-1339054 GCF_000184155.1 Fragaria vesca subsp. vesca
CACTTTAACCGACGAATATCTTAAATGTTTCGTCGGCTAAAGTCTGAGAAAAAACTGATGACATGTTTTTCGTCGGGTAAACTCTAGGACTATAGCCGACGAATATCTTAAATGTTTTGTCGGCTAAAGTCTAGGAAGATAACCGACGACATGTTTTTCGTCGGCTAAACTCTGGGACTATAGCCGACGACTTCTTCATGTGTCGTCGGCTAAAGTCACGACAGACGACCTTTTCCCGACGAAATCTTAGCCGACGAGATTTCGTCGGCTAAGATCTTAGCAGACGAATTAAGCTAACAGGCCGACGAAAATTTTTCGTCGGCTAAAGTGCTTGTCCTGGTAGTGTTAGAAACATAAATCTCTTTAAAAATAAAATTATACAAGGTATTGGGTTTCAAAAACTTATTTTTATCAACAAGAAAATTTTCTAACATGAATTAGCTTTTCTTTTTCTACTTTACATGTGCTAAACAACGATCGGTCAAGGATAACTACTTTTTCTCTATGTATGTTCTTTTTCTCCCCACTATTTTATGTAGCTCATGATAGATTATTTCAATAATAATTTAATTTTCATAATCGTATTTTTTTTTTTTTTTGCATATATATTCTTTCACCTTGTAATCTTGTATATGCTTTCGACATGTATAATAATATAAATTTTTATGTCACTTGATCGATGTTGATGTCGTAGGTTTAGCTCTTATTAAATATATAAATGTTCTAATTAATAATATGTAATAAATTAGAAAATAAATATATATATAACAAAAATAATAAAGAATACAACATATTATTGAATTGGAAAGTCAATAGAGAATAAATATATTATTTCTTTTTGTATAATTACTGTCCTTAATAGTCATTATGTAAGAGTAAGAGCCTAAGAGGATATATTTGTCATTCAATAACTCACAATAGAATGAGGTTAAGTGAGTAAATTTGGATGTCTCAATAGCTGCACTCAAAGAGAAATGCATCTTTTTTTATGTAAGAGAGATTTTTTATTTTTTATTTTTTAGGTTAAAGCAAGATAACCAGAGTTTAGGTGAAAAACAAAAAAATGGTAGAAAAATGATGTGTTAATTGCTGGAACCATTAGATTAGATAAAGAGACCATATTTTATGAAATTTAACTAAATTCACATTCTCCTCGATCACTTTAGAGGAGCCGATCCATCTTTAATATTTATGCAGTAAAAAAAATGTAAATGAAATTCAAGGACAGTGGGATCGGATTAAAAAGGTAGTCTTCTCTGACATGCCTGAAAGGGTAGTGAGCACCAGTGGCGTAGGGAGGGTAGGGCGAGAAGGGTCAATTGACCCTTCTAGCTATTTGAATTAAGCAGCCAATGGTTGAACTATTTGGTAATCACATATATAAACTATAATTAATGACCCTCCTCACATAAGAAAATCTGTAAAATTGAAACGGAAGATAATCAAAAGTTTTGATCTTATGGCCCATTCACCCCACAAGTGTCACATCCCGACTCTTATATTTTTACCTTATTTACTAGCTGGTTTATAATAAGAATTTTACTGTCTCCGTCATTGAGTTAATAGTTTAATTGGTCCCTAGAGGGGTTTCGGGGACGATTATGTGCGGAGGATTATTCGTAAGAGGAAAATACGACGACGGTAAAAATAGTAAATTTTAGCTAGTAAAAGGTAATTTTTATTCAAGTATTATTTTTCGGGGTGTTTCATTTTTGGAATTGGGTTGTTTAAAGGTGTGGACCGGTTTGGGATGTGAGGCCCAAACCCATTTTTCTCTTCTCTCTCTTTTCTACCCGGTTCTCTCTCTCTCTCCCCGATTTTCTTCCTCCCGCTGCCCGTTCGTCCGGCCATCCTCCTGTCGCCGTCCGGCCACCAGCTGCCGCCGCTCCATCCCAGTTCGGAGCCCCGCCACCTCCCCCGAGCCTCTAACCCGCCGAAAGAGGAGAAAACCCGCCGGAAACGCCGAGAAGCTTTTCGCCGGAACTCCCTCCTCCGGCCACCAATCCGGGCAAGCTTGGTACGGTTTTGTAGCCCTCCAACCCAGCAGCCTTGCCCTAAAAGGACTCACTCCCTCTTGAGTTAGGTAAGGAGAAATTTGAGGTGGAAGTTTTATGGCGTTTTTGATGTTTTTAGTCGATTACCCTAGTTAGGCTTGAAATTGGTGTTTGTGCTAGTTAGGAAAGTTGTAGAGCATGATGAGAGGATTATTCTGTCAAAATTTCATAGGTTTTGGAGGTCGCCGGAATTGGCCTCCGGCCGCCGCTGCCGGCGGAGCCGCCTTCGGCACCGCCGCGGTTTGGGAGATTTTTAAGGTTTTAAATGTGGAATATTAAGGGGATTATATTGAGGTGATTTATGGAATTTTTGGATGAGATTTGGATAAGTTTGTGAATTTCCGAAGTTTGGTATTTTTGGCGGTTAATTAATGTAGAATCCAGCTGTAAGATTTAAGTCGTATTTTTTTTGGGAGGTTATATTTACGACTGTCGAGGATGATATTTAAGTTCGGATCGTTCCGATTTAAGAATATCGAAGTTAGGCAATGATGAGCGTGTTTATGGCTCTCGGGTAATTTTGCCTATTTTGATTAATTATTGGATTGTTAGTTGGGAAATTAATATTATATTTGGAACAAGACGTGAGGAGGCTCGAGCAGACGAGACCCCAGATCGACATCAGGCTTAGGCCTAATTTGTGAATGGACTTTTGTTTTAAATAATGTGCATGCGAAATAATTTATGTTGTTGGAGAATAACCGAAATTGAGAATTTCGGTGAGTATATATATATATCCATATGTGGATGATTATGAGAATAATATGTATATGAGAGAATGCTAGCTAGCTATACGTGCTTTTCGACCATACTGAGGTAAAATTCCATTATGGTGCGACGTGAGCGTTAGACGCAATCGTCGTAGCCCTATATAAAAATAATAATTTATATAGGGGATATGCGCGTATATTTATACACCGTCTTTTCCACCATAATGAGGTAAAATGCCATTATGGTGCGACGTGAGCGTTAGACGCAAGCGTCGTAGCCTTATGTGAATTTTCTATTTGTTTTTGTTGTTTCAAGAAAATTCATACAAGGGATATGACCAGTGTAATACATACATATTTTATTTTAGCCTGAGAGGCTGTATTTTATTGAGCGTTGGAGACTGGCCGGAGCTAGTCATGAAATTTCCAGTTTTCGTGTTGAGTGTTTTGAGCTGTCGCATGCAGCATATTTTTCTATGGAAAAGTAAAATTGGGAAAGCATAAAGAATTATTTCATTTATTTTATTTTTGTCCACTCACTCTAACGTGTTCAAATGTTTCCCCTGGGCCCTTCGTTTTAAAATGCCTAGTCTGCAGAGTTCGGGTTGGACCTAGTAGGAGACGAGGCATAGTCACCCGCATTTCCACCACTTTTCATCAGTAGGTTACCTGTTTAACCTACCTGTGGTTTCTTTTTCCGCTACTGTTTAGTAGCTCTGAATACTTGGGTTTAATGTATATTATTTCGGTTGTGGGTGAAGACTTGTTGACGTCTTAGAATATTTGTTGGAGGATTTATGTTATCTTTTGGATAATTATATTTGATGTTTGGATAATGTTGTGTTGTTGGTGGTGGTTGTATTTGGGGAGCACGTAGGCTCCAGGAGTTAAGGTTGGATTAAAAATTTTGGGAAGTGTTTGCAGGTTTTCTTTAGGAAGGGTTGTCCATTTTCAAGGGAGGTTATGCCGATTTTTCGGTAATATCTCTCTTGGAGGTGGTCCCTGCACGTTTTACTCCGGGTTTCAGGGTAAAATTCGGGGTGGGTCGTGTCAACAAGTCCAGTGTTTGGACGGGTGTCCACCATGTTTTAACTTTTTTCTGCATTTTATTTATTAAGTGGCCAATTAATAATGATTCTGTCCCATAAATCAACACAGTTAAACAATATATATTTAGATTTATACACCCTTTTTTCACTTATGGTCTCTAGCAAATCAAGTCAAAATTAGAAGAATGTAATATAAAGTAATATATCTAATATTTTTTTTAACAATTGATGTAATTTATGTTATTTGATGAATTCGAAGTTCATCTTTGTCCAAAACCCCCACCAATAACCAAGATTGATTGGGTTAAATAATTTATCAAATGCTGATTTAGTGTAAAGGATATAGGTTGCTTAAGAAGAGTTAAGTTATGACCCTTCTAAATAATATTTCTGGCTACGTCACTGGTGAGCACAGTGCAGGAGTGGCATCTTTTGAACAATCCATTTCAGCGAGTATCTCTTGAATCAGATTTTTATAGATATGGTCTTGTAAAGCCAAGCCTATTCTTCCCATCTCTCTTTTCTCACCCCAGGCAATGTGTCTACACACTAGATCCACAGTTCTCTCTTCCACAATAACATTGTAGTCAGAATGGGTCGACTTCGAATTCTCATCAAATGCTGCTACAGACGACTGCTCTCTAGTGAATTTGTTAATCATACTTGGACGATTACTCCAGTAGCAGTCTTCTTCTCCAGCTGATCTCTTTATTGCTCGCCCTACGCGTAGAGAGTTTAACACCAAATTAACAGAATAATAATAAATGATCTTTTGCTCATGGAAAACAGTAAGACTCATATATGCATGCGTAATATGGGCGGTGGATCAGATATGATTATTACAAGAGCAATTGTTCCTCGTCGTCATCATCATGCCGGCCATATATATATGATGATGATCGAGTGTCCCTACGTACAGATGTGAATTGCACTTTGGCATGCAGCTTTAAGCAAATGTACGCAAGCCATACTACAATTTTCTGATCGAATTATCGTTAGGATTTCTGTTGAAAATTTGTTTATAAATACCTAAAAGCAAAGAAATTAGAATATAGAAGAATACAGAAAATATTCTCAAACAAAAGAAGAATACAGAAAAAAGTATATCTACAAGTAAGAAGATGCGTGGGAATTATTAAGGGCCTGTAGATACGTACCGTAATTAATATTAAACGATACGTGGTTGCTAAAAGGAGAACGAGCACTGTACTCGTCGTCAAGCAGAAACACAACTCGGCAGCAGCTCATGACCACTTCTCTTCTTCAAAATGGAACCACCACATGACCTCTTCTTAATCTCATTATTAATATGAACAATAGTATTGTCAATTGCCTCCATTGATCTTTTCGGAGGCGCACTAATAGCTTCTATCATCCTCTTGAGCGCCTTCAAATCTCGGTCGCATTTGTCCAATGCTCCCAGCAGTTGTTGCCTTTTCTGGCTGCTTATCCTCGAGTAGTAGTACTGATCTTTCCCATCTTTTGATGGAGCCTCGACCTCTTCCAACTCCATAAGCCGTGCTATTACCAGCGGTGGTGCTGCCGATCGCCGCCGAATCTCTGCTGCAAGTGTAGGGCTTCTTGGCACAACATTACATGAGACTGCCTGGAGATAACTTACACGCGAGGATGGTGACTTGTCTCCAATTTCGTTTAGTTCTGCTAGTTTGGCCATCATTCTGCTAGTGGAAGCAGCTTGGATTGTTGTCGATAATGATCCTAGAGAAGAGGAAACATTACCAACCTGCCCATTATTCTTCTCTTGATTTTGCTTTTTCCCTGTGAGCATCCAATATTTGAATCACCAGTACGTACAGACACATATATATCTATATAGACGCAAAACATAGAAATTACAAAAATTTCAAGCTAGATATATATATACAATATAAGTACCAAAAGTGAGGAATTTGCATTTCCGGAAATCAGTATAGTGGTATTGGGAGAGAAAGCAAATGATGCCGGACATGCAACCGATGGTCTCCGCATTCGGATCTCCCTTGCGAGCCGTGGTCGATACTGGTGAGTCTAACCGCTTATCACTACTGCATCTGTCTTGTCGTCTCATCGATCGATATCTATCTCCGCAAACAAATTCGTTTTCTTAGTCTTAATTTGAAAGGAGAGAGAGAGAGAGGTAACTAGAAATATACTGAGGGATGACGAAGGGAAGACAAAA
>NC_020491.1:1339074-1358655 GCF_000184155.1 Fragaria vesca subsp. vesca
AAAAAAAAAAAAATTGAAAATGATCTCCACCACCTAAACCAATAATTAAAAATAAAGACAAATAAGTGTGGAAAAGTCTTGTACTTCATTTACCAAAAAAAACTGTTCACTAATTAATGGTGAAAAAAACCCTAAAGCCGCGAGAGAAGCCAAAACTCCCCAACACGTTTCTTGTCTAGCGGCAATCGATGACATCGATTACCGGCGTTCGCCACGTTGTCGTAAGGTTGGCTGCTGAACAAGACCTAATCTCTACTACTATAAAGCTAAGCCCTTAAAAGCTTTACTAAATTGTGAACTTTCATAATTACCTTTAATGAACGAACTAACATAAATAAAAACAAGGGTTGTTATAGTAAAAACAAAATCAAAATCAAAATTAAAATCAAAATAAATTAAATAAATAGATAATCATAAATAAATAGGACATATAACTGTATAATACAGTAAACTTACTTAACCGTTCACGCTTATTTTTAAGTGATCGTGATCGTGATTCTGTACAAATATGCACGGGTAAAAGGCTAGTTTTATTAAATGGAGGTTTAGGAGTGAAGGTCGTCGAACACATGGCTTTTTGCAAGGAATTCTTTTTTTTTGGTCGTGAAAGACATTCATTTAACTGATTAAAGGCCCAATAGCACACCCAACCAAGCTTAGAACACAGGCCCAACAGAAACAAGCTTTCATAGTCACAAAACCCAACTGAAATGGGAGACTAGATAAGCCCAACAGAAAAAATAAAGCTTAAATGACAAACTAAAAGTAAAGAAGATGAAGAAACACCTAAAAGGCTAAAACAATACTGAAGAAATAGAAAAACCCCAGAAATAAAACAAAACAAAGCCTACTCGTTCAAATCAATAACACATTCCGGCGGAGGACACGGCAATCCGTCGCGAGAGAGAATATGAACTAGGTCGAATGGCGGTTTGTCAATCCAGACATCCGGGCATGTCTTCCTCACACTTAGCGACACAACATGGTGAGCTGTGCAGTTCGCTTTTCTGCGTATCCAAGACCAAGAGATCGGTCTGCACAGATGAGGAGCTCTATGTATCTGAGCAATCACAGGTAAAATTCTCTAATTCTTCCCGATTTGATGTCGTTGATGTTGTCAACTAACTCTTGGCAATCTGATTCAATTCGGGTAGTAAAGTGAGAGTATTTCATGGCGAGATAGCAGCTCGGGCTTCTGCTTCAATCGCTGAGTTCGGACTGCAACTTTGAGAGGCTCCATTAATTAGAGAGCCATGATTATTTCTTACAACAACTCCAAGCCCAGCAAGGTTAGTTTCACTTATCCAAGCAGCATCAAAGTTAATTTTGATAGAGGCTACGGGTGACCTTTCCCAATTAACATTTGAAGTTTCTCGAATTGGGTTGGTGATTGTTGGTTGATTGGTGATGAGGTTATGATGGTATGTGTATAGTCATGAGAGAATGGGTGGACCGAGTTAAAAGAAGTTCCAGGTTGGATTGCCATGGGAGGGTTAGTAGGAATAGCGAAGCGGTTTCTTTGGTGGTGATGAAAAGAGGCTTGATGAGGATCATTAGGAGTAAATGGGTGGTTGACGCAAGGTTCAGTAGTAGGGAAGAAAGGGTTATAGTTGGTTAGGTTTTAAAGGGGGGGGGGGGGAAGGTAATGGTATTGGTTTGGCTTTGGGCAATTTGTAGCATATACTCTAGTGAGGTTGAGAGAATTGGTACGTTGTTACGCAGTGGAGGCTTAAGGTGTTGGTAGTAGGAAAATGAGAGATAGAAGCGGGAGTGAGAAAAGTGGGGGTACAAGTAGAAGCAATACCTGACTCTCCTTGACTCTTGTGATTTTTTATTTTCAGTAATTCTGAAGCTGCATTCTCTGCTCGAGAGGCTAGTGCCAGTGGATGAGGCATGGTGGTTTGGAAAAGGAATTGGCATCTACTCTTGCACAGCTCCCAACAGATAAAGGCTATCTTGGTAAGGCAATTTGCTTGTAAATCTTTGAGAGGCCTACAAGCTTTACGATCTTCTCAATCCGTTGATCAATTGATGTGATTTCTTGAACATTAATCCTGTAGTTGAGAGAACAAGAGAACCATGTGCATATAGTAGTACACCATAGAAGTAGAATGTGTTCAATTGTTTCAAGGGCTAGCTTGCAACTTTGGCAGATAGGTGAAGCAATGATTTTCTTGTGACAGAGATTCTGATAGGTGGGTATGGCACTATTCACAACTTGCCACAAAAAGTGCTTTATTTTGGGTAGTGTTTGGATAGACCAAATAGCAGACCAAACACTTAGGTGTACTCTATGAGAGGAGTGGCTCAAGTGTATTCCTATGAATTTTAGATTCAAGGAATGGAAGAGGTTATACCCGGATTTGACCGTGTAAGAGCCACCTTTTGTTTGAGGCCAGATTAATCTATCCTCAACCTCAATGTAGCCGAATAGTTGCTTTCTTACAGCTTTCATATCACACTCATGAACTAGTCCAACAATGGGCTGCAAATCCCACGTATAAGAGTCAGTCAGTTAAATCAGACACTTTTGTTGGAGCAGACTGAGGGATAGACACAGTAGGGCGAATGAAGCCCATTTCAGATTTTAAAATCCATTTATCCCTCCATATGTCAATGGAGTTCCTATTGCCTACTAACCATCTTGCACCTTCTTCAATTAGAGCTTTACCTTCCAATAAACTGCTCCATGCCCACGATGTCCTGAACCCTTTTCTTGCCTGAAGAACATCTGTGTGTGGATAGTAGATCCCTTTAATCATCTTTGCCCAAAAAGAATTTAGTTCACTGTGGAGCCTCCACACTTGTTTGGCTAGCAAAGCAGTGTTGAAGTCATAAAGATTTCTGAACCGCAAACCCCCTTCCTTCTTTGGCAGCCCTAAGTATTCCCAACTCTTCCAATGGATCTTGGTTTCCTCTTTTTTCTATCCCCACCAGAATTTAGCTATGACTGCATCAATCTCCTTACATAATATGGATGGGAACTTAAAACAGTGCATTGGGTATGTAGGAACAGCCAATGCCACCGATTTAATTAGAACTTCCCGTTTTGCAGTAGAAAGAGTGCCCATTTTCCAACCTTGGAGTTTATCCATAAGTCTATCCTTAATGAACGAAAGAGAGGCCTTTTGTGATTGACCCCAAACAGTTGGAAGCCCTAAGTATTTCCTAAGGTTTGGATTTAGTAGTGCATTTAGAATCTCTCTCAAGCTATGAATGAGGAGATTAGGAGTATTTGGTGTGCAAAAGAGACTTGATTTCTACAGGTTAACCCGCTACCCTGAAACATAGCAATAGAGGTTAATCACCCTCATTAATTCTTCACAATCATCTTTGGAAGCTCTTAGAAAGAATAGAGAGTTAGGGGTGTGATTTCGAAACCGAAAATCGAAAAAAACCGCACCGAAAACCAAACCGTAACCGAAAAAACCGCACCGAAAAAAAAACCGGGCCCAACCAAATCTATTCGGTTCGGTTATCGGTTTCGGGCCTCTAAAAACCGAATTGAACCGTTTGAACCGAAGTCAACGGTCAACGGTCAACGGTAAAACGACGTCGTTTTGATAAAAAAAAAAAAAACCCTAGTTCCTCACTCTTCAGCCGAAAACCTAGGGCTGGCATTGGTAGGTATACCGACTTTATTTACCAATACCATGTACCAACCAACTTATGATTGGTAGGCAACATCTTCTACCAAAACCAACTGCCGAAGTTGGTATACTGACTTAGTTGGTATGGTCGGTACTCGGTTGGTACGGTTGGTAATAGACCTCTACCAAGTTTCGATTGTTGCCCAAAAAATAAAGTTATAAATATAATTTTTTCACAAATATAATGCAATGATAGCTTTGGTATGTGGTCATATTTTCCATTAGAGCAGTCATAGTTTCAAAACATATATACATCTTGCCAAAATTTAAACATTTTATATTTTAGTTGTATTTATATGTATAGGATGTTATAAATATAAAACAATACATATATTATATATTATACATATATTTTAATTGTCTTTACATATATTATACATTTTATAGGTTGTTTGTAAGAGGTTAGAGGTTCAATTCTCGTTTCCTACATAGATATAGGTGTATTTTTACATAATTACACATACATGGTTGGTACAGTATACCGATGGTATGAAAATCTCAATACCAAGTATCAACCATGTTACCAAGACTGGTACGATATACCGTACCAAGTAAGTCGGTTACCAATTAAGTCTTTGGTATACCAACTAGGTTGGTACGGTTGGTACTCGGTTGGTTGGTTTCGACATGGCCCAAATTGCCAGCCCTACAAAAACCACACTTTCTTCACTCTTTCTCAGTTTCTCCTCCAATTCTCCTGACTCGGACTCTCCCTCTTCTCCTCTGCCTCTCGCCCGACTCGCCGGACTCTCCTAAAGCTGAATCTCCTCCGTCCGATTGGATGCCCTCCCACTCTTTCATTACCCCCAACTTGCCATCCACTCCAGATCTGAGTAGAGAGAGAGAGAGAGAAACCAAATGGTGGAAGCCCAGACATGGACGACGCGTCGTATGAGCAACCCGCGGCTTCTCGACGCCTCCTCCTCCCCCGCCGCCGACCTTGCCGTCAACATCCCCGCCACTCCCCCCGACGACATCCGCAACGACACTAGCTACTCCACCTACGGCGGATCCTTCCCCCTCACGCCGACTCTCTCCACGGCGGCGATCATCGGGTCGTGGTACTTGTCCAACATCGGAGTCCTCCTCCTCAACAAGTACCTCCTCAGCTACTACGGCTATCGCTACCCTATCTTCCTCACAATGCTCCACATGCTCTCCTGCGCCGCCTACAGCTATGTCGCCATCCACTTCCTTGAGCTCGTGCCACGTCAGCACATTGTCTCCCGGCATCAGTTCCTCAACGACGTTGTTTTGATAAAAAAAAAAAAAAAAAACTGAACCGGGCTGAACCGTTCAGTTCAGTTCGGTTTTCGGTTTACATTTAAAAAAAAAAAACCGAACTGAACCGAACCGAATTTTTAGTTCGGTTTGGTTTTCGGTTTTAGGTGGAAACCGAACCGAATAAAACCGATAACACCCCTATAGAGAGTCATCCGCAAAAAAGAGATGAGTGAGGGGAGGGGTAAAGTTACTTAGGTAGATGCCTTGAATTTTTCCTTGGGTACAAGCTCTCTGCATAAGGGATGAAAATACCTCTGAGGTAAAGAGAAAGAGGTATGGTGATATGGGATCACCTAGCCTTAACCCCTTTGAAGGCTTGAAATACTCCCCTGTTTTTCCATTGATAGTGATAGCAAATGTAACTGATCTCACACACCCCATGATTAGGGATACCCACCTTCTACCGAATCCCAGCTTTAACAAAATCGCTTAAAAAAAACCCACTCAACTCTATCGTATCGTAGGATTTGCTCATATCTAACTTGAGGGTCAACTCAAGGAGATCACTTGTTTTTCTCATCTTCAGGTAATGAAAAACTTCATGGGCAACAAAGATATTGTCTTGGATTTGCCCAAGGATAACATGTAGAAAAATTGAAAATTCCCATTTGGATCACAGTAGAAAAATTGAAAATTCTCATTTTGATCATAGCAGAAATGTGAAGAGGAGACCTGAGAGGAGATTGATTGTGCTATGCGAAGAGAAGTGGAGAACGACGTCTGTGTGCGGCTATGCTAAGACTAACTAACTTTTTCTTTTTTCTATTATCGTTAATTGGTTGTATAATATACATATATACCTCTACTTGAGGGTTTTTAACCCAAAAACTCTCTAGGCTTAAGCCCGTATAGCCTATTGATTACATCCGCCCCGGGCAGCGGCGACGACCCAAGTAGGCGCTGAATCTCAATGAAGGCGCTTATGGGAGCAATTTGGGTGATTCGTAGCGAGACCGGTGGAGACGCTGGTTGTCGTGGACGGTGGCACTTCACTGTTGCAGTTCAGGCGCGGTGGCTGAGGAGTGGTGGAGATGGCAGTTTGGGCCTGGGCCAATTTAATCTTGTTGGGCCTGAGTTGGGCTTCTTCGATCATCTTGAGGCTGCCTTTAGGCTTGCTAAATTTGGCTAGGGTGTCTTTTGCCCTAGTCAGTCTATGTAGTATTTAAACACAATAATTTTCTAGTTTTAGGAACCTAGCACATGTCGTGCCTCATGTTGTCTTGTGGCGGTGTGAGTCTATTGTTCTTTTAGTTTTGTCTATTTTTGTAGTTGAGACTTTAGCCTATAATCTATTTCCTACGTGGTTATAGGCTCACATTGTTTTTCAAGTGAGCGAAAATTGTGTTATAGACCCCCCTACATGAATCAAACGATCTTATTTGCCCTCTGTACACAAGGCAATTGATTGATTCATGATATAATCTGTACTTTCGATAGAATGAATATCGTTAAACTAAAAAAAAAAAATTGATCACTAAATGTTTGTTAAAATAAAAAAATCGTTCAATAAATAAAAGTGAGATCTTTTCTTTGTGGACTAAATAAGAGTGAAATGTCTTCTTTGCGGGCTGGTCTCACTGTAGTCTGGTACCATGACTTTTCTCACTTTTTGGTTGAAGGAAACTCACAGATTCATTGATGCAATCAATAACAAGATTACTTGCCCGTGTCACATCTCAACATTGGTCAATGCCATCAGAACACTGGCCAATGACATCAGATATTTTGCCCAATTGCTTCACATCTCCTCGTTCAGGCACATCAAACGTGAACATAACTTTGTAGTTGGCGCATTAGCCAAGACGGGACACTCTCAAGACACTAAGGCTTGGCACTATTTGCTGCCTCTTTCAACGAGTTTTGTTTTGTACTTTGACTCTTTAGGAGTAGGTTGTTTTAAAGGCTTTGGTTTGTAGTTTTATTTCTCTTCTCTTGATAAACTATTCACTAAATCTCAGTGATGTCTAAAAAAGTATATGAATTTGTGTTATATTCTTTTAATTTTCTCGCTCACGCCTCAGATTCGGTGTTAAATGTTTGGAAACCACTGACAATGGGTTTGGGGTGTGACAATATCACATGCACTAGTACGTCTCATAGTTCGGATATCGAATGAGCCTAGGCAAAATAGTTTAAGGACAATAGCTGAATTTTTCTCTTATCGTAGTGTTATTGACCCTAAAAAATAGCATAATGATACTGATCTTAAAAAATGTGTATTGTTACTTACCTTAAAAATTGTGTATTGAAATTGACATTCAAAGAGAAATATATTCACATATTGCAAAATACTAAATACACATCTCCTTTTTCATACACATAACATTAAATTTTGTGGGTATGTTAAATTACCAAAATATCAAAATTATTAGATAGTTTACATATGCAATTTCTTTTCCTTTTCTAGGTCTACCACATTTGGAAGTTATGCGATAATGCTCAATTAATTTACTTTAAATTATTCTTTACATGTGTACGTACGTAACAATTAGAGAGCTCGAGTTTGATGAACGAATCAGACTGTTATAATTCCAGAACAATAAGTTCAAAAAGAGTGCATACAAACATAATGAATACAAAAACAAAATGCTTACAGTTAAACGTAGGATTATGAATGCAACTGAGATATAATGCTACCTATGCTTATAATGAACATATGTAGTGAGAGATTGAACATATGAGCTTCATGATGGATATAAGAACAAAACGATAAGATGGTTAGGTTAACGTATATGCCGTGAGAGATTATATATTAATTAACGGTCAAGATTGACTAAGTAAGGGCATGTTCTTATTGAGGATTTTAATTTTTAATATATATTTTATATTATCATTAGTATATAAAAAAGAAAAGAAAAAGATGTGTATTTTTTTAGTTAATATGTATGATGTATTATGAATGAGGATAGTTTATGAAGTTTGGGATGTGTATCTAGTTAAATGTTAATATAAAAAAATAGCAAACTGCATATAAACCCTTCAAAAAGATTGAAAACAGAAAAACATCCATTTACATTGTTTTTAAACGAATAAGGACAATTTTTAACAAATAAGGACAAATTCTTCTCTGCACGTCATGTGTCATCAGGTAATTTTACCAAACTAGCCCCGCATAACTTTTACAAAATTTTTTACATACAGATACTACCATGTTTTGCTGAGTGTAATGTCTACTACTGCTGTTACCAAAGGTCAGTGCTACTACTCTAATAAAGGTAAGCTTCTTTGAATTAACAACAGATAGTAGCAACACACAATAACAATACACAGTAGCAACATACAACACCTGCACAAAATAGCAACACATAACACAACAACTACACGCACAGTAGCAACACACAACACAACAACTACACACACCGTAGTAGCACACAGTAGTAGAGCACACAACACAACAACTATAAACACGGTAGCAGCACACAGTAGCAGCGCACACAGTATAACACGATTACCCTATCTTCCTTTTCTTTTAAGCCATGACTTCCATTGCGTCCTCTTCTTCTTCATGAAGTGGCGAGATTGTGATCGACCACGGCATCATATTTGATCAGATTGGATCTGAGTTAGATCAAAAGAAATTTTTGGCTTCTTTGAGTTCACTACAAAAAAAGTGGACATTACTCACGATTAATTTTCCCACGTTTTGAGTTTTTGTGGTCATAGATGATGAAATGGTTCATAATCAACCGGATGTCTCATGAATGGTTGGTTTTGTGGGCAGGGGCGAAACTACGTCTAGGCCCGACAGGGTCTAGACCCCTCCTAGCTTTCTGTCAGATCTCGTATTTAATGTGTTGAACCAAGCCCCCCCCCCCCCCCCCCCCCCCAACGCCAATAGCACACTACCAGGTGTCCCACTTATAGGTAAGGGAAACAAAAAGTAATCAGAATAGACAGATCAAAAATGACTAATTAATTATTTTGTTATAATTAATATTTTATTATGGTGAATTGAGAACCACAAACAGTTGGTGTCTCCCGATAAAAAAATGGTTGGTTAATAATGGTAAATGTGTTGGGAATAATTTCAATTTTATTAATGTAAAAAACTTTTTAAATTTTCAACTTTACATCAATTTTGCGCATGTGCTTCTCTTATCTCTATTGAGCATGGACTGAAATGGTGCGAAACTAAATTATCATTCACAATATCTTTCATGTTGATAGGTATAAATATGGTTCTACAAGATTTTCAGGTTTAAACGTCCAAATTATTGTCATCAACGCTTTTTACTTAATTTTTTTTTAGGTAAAATATCGTTTAGTCCCTATAGTTTAGGCTAGTCATCCCTTTAGTCCTTGAACTTTTAATTTAATCTGTTTAGTCCTTGAACTTACAATTGTTAATCTAGTTAGTCCTTTATGATATTTCTAATAGAATATGCCGTCTGAAAAGAATATTATGTTTTTCTTTGTTCTTTTCCTGGTTAAAAGAAAATGGACGGAGCATGGTGGGCCTTGAATTTTGAATTTGTTTATTTAACATTTTGCAAATATTTAAATCTATCATTTTACTCAAAGGTAAACAGTTAATTTTTCATCATCAATATGAGAATCTATTGCTACTAGACTTGATTTATTAGCAGAAGCTAAACTTTCATATAAAGAATTGTAAGAAGAAAGAAGAAAATTTAGAAAACTAAAAGAAAGAAGAGATAAATTGCCAAGAAGTACCAAAAATTACTATGATATTATTTTTCAGTTGCAACGAAGGATATACGAATCAAGAGAAGAAATTAAAGTCCTTCAAGAAACTTTTGAACAAGATCAAAAACCTCTTGATATTTTGAGGATCGGTTAGATCCGCCTTAGCTGGTATCAAAGCCTGCTTGGCTCAAAAGCAGGTGAAAGAAAAAGGCTTATCCCACAAAGTTGGCTTCTCTTGACTAACAAGAGAGAATCCAAACTTAAAAATTATCAGTCTTTTTGTACTACAAAAGGAACTGATAAGTGGGAGGTGTGCTTTCATACAAAGCATATTCAAGAAAATCAATACTCCATTGAATACGTTTGTAGAGTACTAAATACTCTATATGACGAACATATTCATCTCCAAAGAGAGATCGGAGTAGAAGAGCTTGATTCTTCAAGACCAAGCTTAATCGAGTTCCTAGATCATTTATCTAGGGATAGGACTTCTGAAAAAATTACAGAACAACTCAAAAGATTTAATCTACGGATTACTCAACTTGAGGAAATAAATTCAAAGATTGCTCGGCTTTGAATCAAGCTAGATTATCTCAAAGAAAAACAATATCTAATAGATATTGAAAGAAAATTAGTTCGTACTGAGAATCTTGCAAATAATATTTATCAACAAGCAGCGGAACTAAGAGTGTCACATCCTGACCCTTAAATTTTTACCTTATTTACTAGCTTGTTTATAATAAGAATTTTACCGTCTCCGTCAATGAAGTTACAGTTTAATTGGTCCCTAGAGGGGTTTCGGGGGACGATTATTTCGGAGAGTTATTCGTAGGAGAAAAATATGACGACAGTAAAAATGGTAAATTTTAGCTAGTAAAAGGTAATTTTTTATTAGGGTATTATTTTTGGGGTGTAAATTTTGGTGGAGTTAGGTATAATTATGGTTTGGACCGGGTGTGAAGGTCCAAGTCCTTTCTCTCTTTCTCTCTCTTTTCTTCTCCTCTTCCTCCCGAGCCCTCTCCCGAGTTCTCTCTCCCTTGCGAACTTCAGGCCGTCCGCCTACCGCCGTCCAACCACCGTTCGCCGCCGCTCCGGTCCCGTTCGATCAGTCTCCAACCCAGCATCCTCCCTGGCCCGGTGACAGCTCCCCTAGCACCGCCGTGAGTGAGGAACGACGCCCGAAGCCGTTGGAAGCCATGGTGGTTCCCTCGCCGGAGCTCCCTCCTCCGGCCACCAAAACCGGCGATCCTTAGCTCGTTTTGTAGCCCTCCTCCCGTGCAGCAACCCCTCCAAAGAGCTCACTCTCTCTTGAGCTAGGTAAGGAAAAATGTGGAGTTGAAATTTCTAGGGCTTTTAGGATGTTTTTAGTCGATTACCCTAGTTAGGCTTCGAATTGGTGTTTGTGCTAGTTAAGAGAGTTGTAGAGCATGATGAGAGGATTATTCTATCAAAATTTCATAGGCATTGGAGGTTGCCAGAATCGGCCTCCGACGGAGCCGCCGCCTGCGCCGCTGCTGTTTGGGAGATTTTTAGGGTTTTAAATGTGGAATATTAATGGGAGTTTATTGAAGTGAATTATGGAATTTTTGGATGAGTTTTGGATAGGTTTGTGATTTTCTGAAGTTTAGTATTTTGGCGGTTAAATAATGTAGAATCCGGCCGTAGGATTTAAGTAGTATTTTGGGGGAGGTTGTATTTACGGCTGCCGGTATGTTTGGTGAAGGTTGAGCCATTTTGAGTTAAGAATGGCGTAGATGGGCAATGATGGGTCTGTGGGAGGCTCATGTTTAATTTTGCCCATTTTGTTTAATTATTGGATTTTTAGTGGGAAATTAATATTATATTTGGAACAGGACGTGAGGAGGCTCGGGTAGACGAGGCCCCAGATCGACACCAGGCTTAGGCCAAATTTGTGAGTGGACGTTTATTTTAAATAAAAGCATGCTATAGTTCATGGTTGAACAATAAATGTTGCGGAATATTTTGACGTCATTTTAATTTGACGATTTTTATTTCTCTTGGAGAGTTACCGAAAATGGGATTTTCGGTGGATATAAATATGTATTTATGAGAGAGTATGTATATAAATGCTAGCTAGCCATATGTGTCTGTCCACCTTAATGGCGTAGCATATAGCCGCATTATGGTGTGACGTGAGCGTTGGACGTGAGCGTAGTAGCCCTATATGAGTGTTTAATTCACATAGGGGGTATGGACACATTTATACACCCGTCTGTCCACCTTAATGGCGTAGTGTAGCACCGCATTAAGGCGTGACGTGAGTGTTGGACGCGAGCGTAGTAGCCCTATATAGACCCATGAATTTATATAGGGAGTATGGACGTGTGTAAATACATACATATATTATAGAGTCTGAGAGGCTCGATATTTTATGAGATAAAAGTTTTATCTCTTATGGCATGCATTCGATTTTTCCTTAGAAATTGATTTGGGAAAACATAAATATTTTATTTATTAATTTATTTTTGTCCACTCACTCTAACGTTATTAAATGTTTTTCCCCTGGGCCCTTCGTTTTAAAAATGCCCAGTCTGCAGAGTTCGGGTTGGATCTAGTAGGAGGTGAGGCATAGTCACCCGTATTTCTGTAAGTTTTGATCAGTAGGTTACCTGTTCAACCTACTCATGTTTTCTTGCTTCCGCTAGAGTCTAGTAGCTCTGGATACTTTGGGATTATTGTTTATTATTTCGGTGGTGTGCTCGGCTTGATGATTTGATGTTTAGAATTTCTGAAGGATAATGTTTGTTTTTATTAGCTGGATATTTATGTGAAGTTTGGATGTGTTGTAGTAAGAGTGTAAATTTGAAATTTTTGAGTTAGGGTTGTCCATTTTCAAAGGAGGTTTTACCAATCTTTTCGGTAAATTTTCCTTAGAGGTGGTCCCCGCACGACTTACTCCGGGTTTCAAGGTGAAATTTGGGGTGGGTCGTGTCAAAAAGAAACTCTTATCTCCAGAATAGGATGAATCAAAGAGTTGATCTAAAGGTAAAAAAAGAAGATGTTAAAGCTATTGGCTTTCATCGTCCTACAGAAAAACTTGCTGAAAACGTGGAAGCAATAATCCATCAATAGAATTATAGTATCGCTTATCTCCAAGAGATAAGTATTGATCTCGAAGTTCAATTTCGAGAATTACATAACAGAATCTCAACTCTACAAAAGATTGTAGAAAAGATGAAGGAAGGAGAGAATTATGAAAGGATAAATGAAGAAACTCTAGCTCAAAACGTAGCTAGTAAAATCATTATCCCTACTCCATCCTCACCAACGGGAGAAGGAAGACTAAAGTTTAGTGAACCAAAGCTTCTGGAATGGAAAGCAGAAAAAAACATCAAAATCTACAACTAAGAGAGATATGAAGATGCTGAGCAGAATCCTCAGTAAAAAGAACACTGTTTCGGTACAGTTAATAAATGCTCAAGAATTTGAGTATAATGAAATCGAATCTAGTGTGCGAGAAGCATCTGCGCCTAGGTTTAAATTCAACGAGATCTATAAGAAAGGATCTTTCATTATGGATTCTCATAGATTCAAGATTCTTGAATTAACTGTTCCAGCCACAGGTGGAGAAACATATATCAGATTAATAACTCCAGAAGAAGTAAGTGAAGCTTTCTAGAAAAAATATTCCTATATGCATATTGGAGCAGTCCAAGTAGGCATAAAACTCTTAGCCAGAGATAGTATTGACTGTTCTGTTCTATGTGTCTTACAAGACGATAGAATAACAGATTTCAAGAAAAGTCTGTTAGGAACAGTAGAAGCTTCCTTGTGCAACCAAGTTGCATATTTTAATGTCTTTCCAAACTTCACAACACATCTCAGAGATGCTGCTCACTGTCTAAGATTGAGAATCAAGACAGATGGGATTTCTATGAATAAGGGAATGATGGAACTTGCGATAGATTATCGAATCTATTATAAGTTGATGAGTTCAAATGTAACTCCCAATACCAGGTTTCTAAATAGCCCTGGGATTACTACATCTGTGCTCACCAACCCAAAAAATAATGCTCAATAAAAACATGTCACCAAATGGCATGAAGTAACATTCCCAAGAGAATGGAATTTGACCCCTCCTGTCACACAACTTGAAAGCTCCAATGCTTCAATTTATGAAGACATGGGAGGAAAGATAAACTTATAGTTTCATAGGCATTCATTTGCTAATTATGAAGAAGCTAGTTCTCTGGAACTAAATCTATCTTTCATGAAGAATCCTTTGAAGAAGAAGATACCAAAAGACCTAAGAAAATGCTTAGAGCAGGAGAATTAAAAGGATTATATGCACAAACTGAGACTTGTGAATCTATAGAAGAATTAGAAAAAATCATGAATGAAATTTCTCAAATTGTGCCCTTGCAGTTGAGCAGGAGGAGGCCATGCATGAGGCTGAGGGACTAAGAGATGTGCATGGGAAGGGGAAGGCCGTTGCAGGAGGCAGTGGCGCTGAGGGTCTTGATGGTGCGTCTGGGAAGAGGCAGCAGACCGATCAGCAGGCTCTAGCTACTGTGCCAGCTGCACCTATCCGACAGGTAGAGCCCTTGAGATGCTACCGTTGCGATGGGTTAGGACATATTGCTAGGGAGTGCCACAAGCGAAAGACTCAGGCTTGCTATAGATGTGGGCAGGTGGGGCACCTGGCTAGGGAGTGTACTCGACCTCAGGAGGACAGACAGGGGTACCAGCAGAGGCAGTTGCCTCCAACCCAGTAGTATTCAGGTGAGCTATTTGTTTAACTATTGTTAGGTTGCGGTGGGTGAAGTCTTGTCGTTTGTGCCTTGTGAATGTAGTTAAAATTTGTGTGGTAGACCTTCTATGTGAATGAGTTTTTGTGTGGATCTGATGCCTTCATGATTTATTGACTTGTAGCAGTGTTAATTTATATTGTGTGGCAAAGTTCTTATGAAAGCTCGTAGTGTCATAGTGAGTTGACGATGATGTGATGCAGATATTGTTTTGTTTTGAGTTCACATTCTTGTGTAGTTTGTGTGTTGTTTTATGGCTTGCGACTTAACTTAGGAGTGTTGGAAAGAATTTTTGGTTTGTTTGTATGAGGGATTAAATTCATGATTTTATTTTGAATTATTACCTTTGTTGAGGTGGTGGATGTTTATTTGGGGGAGCGGGTGGCTTCAGGAGATGTGGATTAATTTGTTTTCGAAGTATCTGCATTTTGGTGAATTTTCATTCAGGTAGGGTTAGCCATTTTCAAAGGAGGTTATGCCAAAATTTTAGTAAAATTTCCCTTGAGGAGGGTCCTGCAAGGTTTATGCAGGATTTCAAGGGGAAATCCGGGGTGAGTCCTGGCAATTAGCAGTGTGGTGATAGTGACTTTATGTAGGGGAGTGTGTCTCTGGTCGATCAGTTTCCACTAGGTGAAGTGTGGATTAGTGTGTTTAAATTTCGGGGACGAAATTTCTTTAAGGAGGGTAGAGTGTAATACCCCGGAATTTTAATATTAGTTTCTAATATTATTTTGGAAATTATTTAAGTAAGAGTTGTATGGACTTGTGGTTTAATGAGTGGTCTGGAAGTAGTTGAGTTTTTAGTTCCGTGAAAATGCTCTATTTTGAAGGGTTAAGAGTTGACTTTTTAATCGGTTGGGTTTCTCGGGAAACTTCCTTCACGAAAGTTGTAGACCACGACGATACGAGTTCGTAGACACGTGGCACGCGTAAAATGGACTTCGTATGTGGAAGTTATGGTCAGCGGAAGTTGTGGCTTTTCAGGAATATTTAGGTTAAATAGGAAATTTTTCAGTTGGGTCCTCAGTTTTTCAGAAAACAGATTTTCCTCCCTCTCCTCTTTGTCCGACCCCGAGAGAATTCAAAGTCCTACAGCCGACCCGACCCGGACCCGGTGACCCGACCCGGCTTTTCCGGCCACCTCCGACCGACCTAGACGCCGGCACCGGTCGGGTTCTCTTCCTCTCCTCCGTCTGAGCTGCTCTGCGGTGGTGACTTGCGCCGATTCGGTCCCGAAGTGGTGACCCAAAGCTCGGAATTTCGGGTTAGAGACCCGGTCGAGTTTTAGACCTCCGACGACGGCGACAAGGCTGGAGACCGGTCGGGATAGAAGCTCCTTGGCGTCCTGGTCCGACTTCTGGTGGCCTTGGAGCGCGACTCACGGTGGAGAGTGGCGGTGGTGGATTCCAAACTTTCCGACGCGTTTCCGGTGATTTTCGGCCGATTCCGGCCGAACTAGTTGAACCCTCAGGTATAAAAGATGCTCCTCTCTCCTCAATCTACAAATTTGATGTTTTGAGTTTGCCCAAATTCGGACGTTTTGTGGTGGTGCGTGGGGCCCACTCGCCGCCACCTATGGTGGCACGTGGCGGCGCGTCCGGTAGTGTCTGGCGTGTTTTGTGGTGCTGGTTAGATAGTACTCTTCGATACGAGCGTGTTGATTTGTGGGTTGTAGGTTTTGGTTATCTTTATTGCATGCTAGGGTTTCCCCGTGGTGTTAAGTTTCGTTCGTTTCATTTTTTGAGTAATCTGAACATGAGAATCTGGTTAGTAGTTCTATAGGATGTGTAGGACGTTTCAGCGACCTTTTAGAGGTCAAGGAGGAGGATTTGTCTCGAGTGATAAGCTCGTGGATTAAGACTTGAGTTTTGGTTCGAGTCGGATAATGTTGTTTTCATAGTTACTAAGGTTAACGTTTTGTTAATAGGTGACTTGTGGTGTGGTTTTGTGTGATATGCTTGTGTTGTGCGTGCGAAGACGCAGCTGGATTTGAGGTGAGTAACATCTCACTAAGGTCCACTTTCGGACCAATCATTTATAATTATTATGATGTTGATTTTGAAGATGATTATGATGATGATTGTGATGTTGATTTTGATATGATGATGATGATGATAATTGTATGATGATGATGAGATTTATGATGATGATTATGATGTTGATTTTGATATGATGATGATGATGATAATTGTATGATGATGATGAGATTAATGATGATGATGAAAATGGTGATGGAAATGTTGATGATATGATGATTATGATGATAATTATTATGATGACGATGGTAATAGGTTTGATTGATGATTATGATGCTATTTTTAATATTACGAGTAAATCTCACATGGGTTCTTAAGAAACCAAATTTATTTTATAATTTTGTTATGGTTAGATGTGAAGTTGTCCTTAAAGGAAAAAATGATTTTTGTTTTAAAAAAAATAAATGAGCTTGATCGTCAACGGCTCATGGGTAAGTGAAAATATGTTTTCTGGTAAAATAAAATCTTTCAAAAGGACTTCCGATCATGTGATTTGTGATGCTGAAATATGGTTGTTGATATTTTTATTCTAGTGGGAATATCTATGTCTTTGTTATATAAATATATCTAGGTGGAAAGATATAATTTATGAAGTGCTCTTGTGTTGTTGTTGATGATATTTTTATATTGTGAATTGTTGTTTAAATAGTCAAACCGGGTTCCAAGCCTTTAATCGGGTGATTGGTTATGGTTATGATATTATTATTTTATGATTTGATAAGTGTTATGACGTGAGAGTAACAGAATGTGTGCCTTAGTGGTGATGGTGTGCATTAGATTAGGAGCCTTCGTGGTGGACCGGGAACCAAGCCTTGGCCGGGTGATTGGTTACGGTCAGTATAGAGCTCTAGTCTGTCAGTCGGTACTTCATAGGGGATGACTAAGTGTTGACAAACCCATGAGTACGCATTTGTTGGTTACTTATGGGGAATGACTAAGTGTTGGCGAACTCATAAGTAAGAGTAGAGAAATGATTGTTAGAGGTTCTTATTTGTTGTCTTTTAAAATTCCTCGTTTTAAGTATTTCTTGAACTATGCCTTTTTGTAGGATTTCATTTTGATTTGTTTGATTGTGAATTGTTGCGTTTCCTTTTAATTATTTGTTTCATTTATGATTTTGAGTGATTTTGAATTATTGTGTTTTTCTTAATTGTTCTTTTGATTTCTCTTGCTTTTAGGTGATTCCTGAACTAAGTTATTAATGCAGGAATTACCAAATTTATTTATATGTGATGTTGGAATTGTTGAGTTAATATTTGGGAGTTACTCATACGAGCTTTTTAGCTTACCGGGTTTGTTGTTTACAACCCGGTGCACCAATTCATGATGTAGGAGTTAGACCTGCAGGTGATGATCAGCAGGGTTGAGGCAGTGGCCTAGGAGCTGGGTTTTTGACGAGATACAATTATTTGTATTTTTTATGGTAGTTGTTTTAAGCTCTTGTGAGCGAAGTTGTTTATTACTAGACTTTTGGAAGTTGATGTAATTAAGGAGAATAAAATGTTTAACTCAGTTGTTGAGTTTGTTGACATTTACATTCTAGTATCTGATTTTAGTTTAATAGTTGTTGAGCAGGTTTTGGGGTATTTAGAATTTGAGTTTTATCATGCCCAAATTTTTGAAATTTTATCCTTCGAAAATTGGGGCGTGACACTTCTGGTCCTTGTTGATTACACATAAGTTTTGAGAAACTTCATTTCAATAATTTGACAATATCACTTTCAAAGAACTTCAGGCCCTCATATAGTTTGATCAAGAAACTCCGGGTTTCGACCAATTTTAATTACAAAACCGAATAAGGTTAAGAAAAATAAAACATACTTGATTTCCGTAATCTCATACCATAATATTGCTTCTTCAATATATGTGGGCCGAATTAGTCATAGTCTCATGACTTGCACAATGAGTGTATTTGCAATGGGTACATGCAGAGCTTAAATAGCCAAGTGTTTCCTCCGATTCTCATAAATATGCATAAGGACTATCTTTCAGCAAGATGAGTAATCGAGAAAAAAATTACCGGTAGCCAGATTTCTGGCAAAAACATCTTGCTAATACTTAGATACTCTGGACAATATCACAAAAGATGCCCGGTAGAGGAAAGACAACAATATATGTGCCCTTTTCTATATAAAACTCTAATCTTTCCACTCAAGTATAAGGCGAGGAAGTCTCAACCTACAAAGGACTGAGAAAACATGGTCATGGGGGAACACCTCTTATGTCCTTCCTTTATGTTCATGGTGTTACCATGATACATTACATCTCCCCACTTATTATATTACTCATGAGAAACTTCAGGCCCTCTATAGTTGGATAAAGAGGCTTCAGGTCTCAATTATCGAGTTCACTGTAATTCTCTCGTAATTCATAAAACGAAGTATGTCGTGAAATGAATAGATTAAATTTAAATAATGAAATGGAAAAATACATACCTTAGTGCCTTCAATAAATCTGATATTATGGAATAAGTTTCATGAAAAACCAATACCACAACAAATAGACTGTAAACAAACCAATTACTGAATTGATAAAACAATAAATAGAGGTTATCAATGGTCATAAAACTCCAAAACTACTACTTATTATGGAAACATCCATCCAGGCTATGTAATGAAATCAATAAAATGTAATTAATATACATACAATTCAAAACCTAAGAATGATGATGTTTTGGGCTGGGCAAAATCACATAAAGAAACCGATGAATTTCCATGTTATTAATAGCTGAAATTTGGTAAATATAAATGCTCGTAAATGGTGCACATAATTGTGAACAATGACCTTTGATTGCCAAATTATGACCTGAAAAGTATTTGTGTGCACATATTGGGGAGTAAAGTAACCATATTCACTTGTATAATAACCTTAAATTAAGACACTCATATCAATCACAATAACTCTGACACGACCCACCCCGAATTTCACCCTGAAACCCAGAGTAAGTCGTGCGGGGACCACCTCCAAGGAAAATTTACTGGAAAGATTAAGAAAATCTCCCTTGCAGATGGACAACCCTAACTCGAAAATTTCAAATTACACTCTCAATTTATCACTTCTGAACATCGCATAATATACAAAAATTCTAAAGTATTCAGAGCTACTAAACACAAGCGGAAGCAAGAAAACACGAGTAGGTTGAACAGGTAACCTACTGGCGAAAACTGGCAGAAATGCGGGTGACTATGCCTCGTC
>NC_020491.1:1367990-1372043 GCF_000184155.1 Fragaria vesca subsp. vesca
TAAAGTCCACTCACAATTAGGCCTAAGCCTGCTGTCGATCTGGGGTCTCGTCTGCTCGAGCCTCCTCACGACCTGTTCCAAATATAATATTAATTTCCCAATCAATAATCCAATATTTAATCAAAATAGGCAAAATTACCCGAGAGCCATAATTACGCTCATTATTGCCTAACTTCGATATTCTTACATCGGACGATCCGAACTTAAATATCATACTCCACAGTCGTAAATTTAACCTCCTCAAAATACGACTTAAATCCTACGGCCGGATTCTACATTAATTAACCGCCAAAAATACCAAACTTCGGAAAATCACAAACCTATCCAAATCTCATCCAAAAATTCCATAAATCACACCAATATACTCCTCTTAATATTCCACATTTAAACCCTAAAAATCTCCTAACCGGCGGCGGCCGGCAGCCGTTTTCCGGCGACCTGCAAATGCTACCAAATTTTAACAGAATCTTCCTCTCAATCTCCTCTACAACTTTCATGACTAACACATCACCCAATTCCAAGCCTAACTAGGCTAATCGAACGAAAACAACTTAAACACCATAAAACTTCCACCTCAAATTTCTCCTTACCTAGCTCAAGAGGGAGGGAGCTGTTTGGAGGGGTTGTTGCACGGGAGGAGGGCTACAAAACCGTACCAAGCTTGCCCGGATTGGTGGCCGGAGGAGGAAGTTCCGGCGAAGTGAAGGTTTGGACAGTCGGACCTTACGGGTGGCACCGCTCACTCACGGCGGAGCTAGGGCTCCTCTCACCGGTCCAGGGAGGTTGCTGGGTTGGAGGTCGACCGAACGGGACCGGTGCGGCGGCGGTTGGTGGCCGGACGGCGGCGGGAGGACGGCTGGAAGTCTTCTGGGTGTAGAGAGGAGAAAACCGGGTGGGAGGAAAGAAAATCGGGAGAGAGGGAGAAGAGAAAAGAAGAAGAAATGGGTTGGGCTCGGCCCAGCCGACCCAACACCCCTTTTAACCCAAAATTCCAAAATTCAACACCCCGAAAAATAATACCCGAATAAAAATTACCTTTTACTAGCTAAAATTTACTATTTTTACCGCCGTCGTATTTTCCCCATACGAATTATCCTCCGCACATAATCGTCCCCGAAACCCCTCTAGGGACCAATTAAACTATTTACTCAAAGATCGGGACGGTAAAATTCTTATTATAATCACGCTAGTACATAAGGTAAAAATATAAGGGTCGGGATGTGACAAACTCGGTGTCCAGAATACCATTATGATAGGCTTAATATTAATCGGTGTTAAGAACACCCCCATTGATCATGTCTTTAATATTTCAATTTAGCCACAAAAACATTGTCAACTTGGGTGAAATAACATCCACTCATGGCTCAGATTTCCCAAGAGACTGATTAATATGATTAATTTTGGTCTTATTGCCATTCAAAGAGGGCTTTGTAAATTGCCATTAAATGTTAGGGCATGCGTCAATGGGCCGAAAATGGTTAAGCCATAACTATAGCCATATCATGATCCATATTAGAAGACGCAAATGCGTCCATTCATATCGTGCTCTTAGTAACCGATCAACAATGCTTGCCAAAACTCAAGCGGATCTTTCACCGTTAGATACATGTTTTTCATTCTCTTTTTCAAGACCACATCGATCATCATGGATCTAATTATGTTATTTAGAACTTCATGTTCATATGAAAGAAATATCAATATCGAAACTTCAGGTTCGAATTTTGTGAACAATGGATCACATGTACATGCACAAAACTTCAGGTTTATGCAAACAATTAGAATTGCAAGTCTACTGTAATATTTGAACTTCAGGTTCATAATCTTAAAAAGTTCATATTTGAGAATTATTAGCGAAACTTCAGGCTCACTAATATAAGCAATTGTAAACATAGAATTGAGTAATATAAACAAAGTATATATGTAGACAAGATATAATCAAAATAGAAGTGAACTCATAGATCGTGAGTATGGATAATAAGCAACAAAAGTTGCACCAATATCTCATAGATCGTCATGGAGTTTATGGAATGAATGAGTGAAAACGTGTTGATAACGTGTTATAAACTAAGAATGAGATAGAGAGAAAAGAGAAGAACAAAATGTAGGAGGAGAAAGAAGTGTCACTTTCATTCTCATTAGGCTCCTTTATATAAGAATATGATTTACATCTTAAAGACATAACTAATGAGTATTTACAAGGACATCCACATATATTATAATATTTACAACATTTTTTAATTTTTATCCTTTTTCTTATTTTTTGCAAGAGTTTTTGTCGAGAAATTTTATTCACACATCCTAAATCACTTGATACACATCCTAATTTTTTTGGTAAATATCTTTTCTCTCAAATTATCCACTTTGCCCTTATTTTATTTCAAGCCAATATCGTCTTCCTCAAGTCTCCAACACAGTTCATCGCCATCGTCATATCACATTATGTATAATCATATTTCAATAATTGAAAACAAGAAAGGACGACATAAGAGTGTATAAAGATGATAATTTGAATTTCTTGGAGAGATTTCAATCTTCTAGCACCAACAAAAGATTTGTTGCCAGGCTATGAAAAAAAAAAGAAACCCCAAGCTTCAAAACAACAATACAGTCGACCTCATGTCAACTATGTTTTAAGTTTTAATATTGAAATTATTTCTTGGGTGATTCAAACATTTAGTAGTTTGGTTTGGAGGCCACCCAAATAGTTGACCTGCATCTTAATTTGTCATTACATATGATCCAATAATTTTACAGTTGCAATGTTATACATTCACCTCCATGTATATAGACTTTTAGGATTATGATTATGCTGGAGGCTGGACACACAATGAGAATAGCAAAATCAAAGAAACCTTCATCTTCTGGGTTTAAGGTTTAAGAATTGGACAATTTTTTTTTCTTTATCTCAAATTAGTTATGAGGGTAAAGGTGTAATTAAAAAAACTTTCAAAAAAGAGGGATGTGCATTTAGTGTTCAGAGATGTGTGAATAAAATTTCTCGTTTTTGTCACCTTCTTCTTCTTTTTCTCTTTATTCTAAGGATTTCTCTCAATCCTTATTTCTTATAGAGGAAAATGCACCGCCGGTACCCATACTTTGGTGGCACGGTCAAAGTGGTACCTATACTTTAAAAATGTGGTACCCAAACTACTATTTCGTTACCAAGGAAAGGCCTGAGGCCAATTTCTGTAACTGTGCCGTTAGTTTGCTGACCTGGCTGGCATGAGCCTCACCCAAAAAAGGTGCAATGACAAAAATAACCTTCTAACTCTCTCCAGAACTGTTTTCCCTCCAAAAGCTCTAAATTTGAATTTTCCAAGGTATCACATTGATCAGTTTAGCAGAGTTTAGGCACTACTGCTGTGTTTATCTGCTGACAAGAAATATTATGCAATAGCTGGAAATGTAACATAGAAATTCAAACATAGAACCAAAAAGGGCTGCCAATATCACTGAATTAAAACCAACATCAACCTGAGAAACATCCTATGCATCATAATTCAAGCTTAATTGGTTTCCAAAAACTCAAGGAACCACATTGTTTGCAAAAAATTGATTCCAAACCATGATGAAATACACAGTATGACACAATCTAATTTAAAAGCAAGCACATTCACTTTGTAGCACCCCTTGCTGCATGATTTTGGCTGCTTTGAGTAGGAGGCTGTGTTGAAGGCTGTGTTGAAGCTGATCCACTACCATTTCCAGCAGAACTACCCTCCATTGCCAACTTCATTTTCTTCCATCTCTTTTTAGACTTTATGACCTGGTCCTTGATAGGTCTTGATTCCTTGGGTGGGGCTGGTGCCCTTTGAACCTATGGAAAGCAAACAAGACATTTCCAACGTACACAATTCAACAACCATTTTTGGCTTCACAATTCAACAAGACATTTCCAACACAATTCAACAACAACATTATTTTCAACAGTTAACAAAGCTAGCAATAGTTGGCTTCACAACAAGAAGAACAATCAACAATCAACAATCACCACCAGATACATACCTTTGCTCTCACTCTTTTCTTAGTGCTTGCTCCACCAGCAGATATTCC
>NC_020491.1:1377680-1378734 GCF_000184155.1 Fragaria vesca subsp. vesca
CTGATTCATTGTGAGCTGTCCTGGAGAGTCCGTTGAAGTTGACAGACGTGCACAGAAATTCTCCCGATTTAATCCGGATTTTCAAGACTTGGATATTCCCTGATATTCTGCCGAATTTAGATCTTCTTCTCCATATTGGACTTGGTTTGGACCTCTCCTTCATGGACTAGGCTTCGTGGATCAGCTGCTTTGCTTCCCTAGGTCCATCAGGAACACTTCTCTCGGCAATGATTCAAGCATAACTTCAATTCTCCTGATTCTTTTTGCCATAACTCTTCTACATATCACCTAAGTATCAGAGAAGTTAAATCAATTTGTGATAATGTAAAAGCTTTACAGAATCATAAGAACATCTCTAAGGCTCCACAAATCGGCTTTTGACAATTTTCTACATCATTCCTCTATGTTTAACACATTTTACGCACAACTCTACCAAAAACTTTCGACTCTACATTATGACTCTATTCTACGACAATAAGAGATAATCAAAGTACAAATGGAGGTAATAACACATTAAGAATGTCGTATTTTATGCTCCTATCAACCAACCACATCCTTCCACTTCTCACAAGCTACGTACCCTTCTATTTGCATTCCTAACCATCATATCCATCCTAATCCTCTCTAACATAGTCAAAATAGGCTTATCTCTAGCAGGTAAAATGGAGGAGTTAAAAGACTCACACAAATTGTTGAGAAGTATGTCACACTTGGTTTCCTCCTTAAAGAATGCTCTGCTCCAATGGCTTGGATTCTTGTCATCAAACCAGCCAACTGCTTTATCTTTTACCATCTTCATTTCATCCATGTGCTTGTTGAACCAAGGGACAGTGGTGCTCCTAGCTGCATTCCACATCAACTGTTTTAGGACCTCTCCTGGGTGCTTTTGCTTGAAATTGTTGTGGAGATGCCTCACACAATGTTGATGCTCTGAATTGGGAAATAAAACCGTGCAATAACAAATGGCATGTTGGTTAGACAAAATAGATAACAAAAAAATTTTGATAACAAAATAGTTAACAAAAAAAGTTTGAGAACAAAATAGTTACCTTTG
>NC_020491.1:1381142-1387832 GCF_000184155.1 Fragaria vesca subsp. vesca
CGGGAGGGAGAGAGAGAGAAAGGAAGAAGAAANGGGTTGGGCTCGGCCCAGCCGACCCAACACCCTTTAAACCCAAACTTCCAAAATAAAAACACCCCGAAAAATAATACCCGAATAAAAATTACCTTTTACTAGCTAAAATTTACCATTTTTACCGTAGTCGTATTTTCCTCATACGAATAATCCTCCGCACATAATCGTCCCCGAAACCCCTCTAGGGACCAATTAAACTATTTACTCAATGATCGAGACGGTAAAATTCTTATTATAATCACGCTAGTAAATAAAGTAAAAATATAAGGGTCGGGATGTGACATTTTAGTTTCTGAAATACCTTTGGAGGGAATACCCTCAACAATTGAGTTTGGTTTCCCCCAACATTTGATTTTGTAGCTAGACAAATTAATATGTTAGTGTGTTAGGGCGACATCTATGTATAAGGAAAGAGGCACAATTCTAAATTTTTTGAAATTTGAATACCAAATTTTTAAATCTTTGCTGTTGGTTTGGGTATTAAAGGAAAGGAGGGGGTTGACTTCAGTCAAAAGCCATTACAGGTGTTGACCCGTTCTTCTCTCCCTCTCCTCTCGACATCGCCTGCGTCAGTGGCGTCCTCCGCTTGACGCCGCCGTCTCCGGCCACCGCACACTGCGAGACCACCATCAAAACGTCCGACTTCCTCTTCTCTACCTAATCCAACCCTTAAATCGTTTGTAGAGCCATAGATGAGAGAGATCAGTGGGGGAGGAACCTGGTTGTCTTCTCGGGATTCTGGCGTTTCCGGCCACCGTCTGGTTGGTCGATGGTAAGGTCTTTCTCCTTCTCAATTCCCTCTTCCTTTCTGTGCTGTTGTTTCTCTAACTCGTGCCCTAATCGGAGATATCCCCAATTCTGTTTTTTCAGGTTTTTTCGGTGAGTCTCCGGCGAGGTTTCCCGGCGTCGTTCTTCCCCTTCTCGAATTCGCCTCATCTTTCTGAATACCAAACCAACACCGGGGATGCTGTGAGGGCTCTGTTGTTGTGTTGGGAGTAAACCCGAACCTAAAATCCGACGAGTGTGTAGCTCTTAGGTGAAGCCCAGCTTGGAGGGATTTAAGAGCAGCAGTTGTGGTTTGGGATTGGAACAGAGGCTCGAATTCCAAATCAGGGACTCTGGTCGGTCTTCAAAATTCATCTTCAAAAGGTAAAACATTCGTCTTTGTGATTGCTGCTTGGTTTGTGATATTTGGGGTGTTGTTATGAAGACTGACTTGATCGTTATATTGCATGCATTGGAAAATCGGGCAAGCAGAAGTTTCAGATTTAGTTTTTTAGCGGATTTGGAGGTAAGGATTACAATTTGAATTGATGTGTTGTTACTGTCTTGTGGTTTTTGAATTGAGTTGTGGCTGATTTCGATGTCTTTGGTGCTATATGTCGATAACTTGGTATTTACAAGAATACAGGGAGGTCATGGCAAATTTTCAGCAAGTGGCTTGTAAAAAAGGGGCTTGTTGTTTGGTCAATATTGAGGGCAGTAGATCTAGCTTCGGAGAGGAAACATGAAGAGATTAGATTTATGTTTTTTCTTATGTTGTAATTTATTTGAAACTGTATACAAATTGTTCAATTTTGTATACTAATTGTACAGTACATTTGATTTAAATCAAAAGAAGGCATCACTTGTATGTAGCTCAAGCTCATTTATACGATAGACAAACGTCGCCTGAAAATGTCGAAAGCCTAAAAGATATCACGTAGTGAAAGCTTAAAGCATATCAGACGACAGATACCTATTGTCTTAAAGAGACCAAATGAAAAAAGAAAAAATATATGTTGCCTGAAAATCATTCACCCAATGCATATGTGTCGTCGTACTATGTCTAGACCAGAAACAACATCAATAGTGTGTCGTGTGGGTTCATCCAGCGACACATAAATGTAGCGTGGAAAAGTTTAAATTCTAATTCATCAAGTATATGTCTCCTGTAGCATTTTCAGATGATGTTTAAATGTCATCTTTAAACAAATTAACCTACACCTATATGTTGTTGTAAGGCGTATTTCTCTCTCTCGCAGTTATAAGGCGACACAAAAAGCTGTGTCATCTCACGGCAAAAAAAAGATACGTTGCCTTCTAGCATGTCGTTGTTTAAACTATCAGGCGACATATATACCATGTTGTCTTATCTCAATTCAGGCGACACAAAATAAAAAAAGTCTTTTGTCGCCTAAGGTTCTTATAGGCGACACAATATTTGTGTCGTCGGAGAACCTCATCAACGACATGCTAGAAGGCGACACTTACGATTTTTATCAGGCGACACATTGATGCAAGAAATGGCATAGTGCACTAACCTGAAAATCCCTGAACTAAATAAATCCCTAATTCGAAGTTAACCCCAAATTCGATCAACCTTTTGATTATGCCAAGAGGAACAATACACAGATGAAGAGTAAGACAAGAGTCGGAAGAATACAAAAGAGAGATTCGAAAAGAGAGAAGAAACTTACTGTCTTGTATTGGGGGACCAGATTCCCTGAAAATCCCAAACATCTTTCTGCTCTCCATGACTCACTGTGTCACATCCCGACTCTTAAATTTTTACTTTATTTACTAGCTTGGTATAAATAAGAGTTTTACCGTCTTCGTAAATGAGTTTATAGTTTAAATGGTCCTAGCGGGGTTTTGGTGGACGATTATCTCGGAGGAATTATTCGTAGGAGAAAAATGTGACGACGGTAAAAATGGTAAATTTTAGCTAGTAAAAAAGTGAGTTTTATTAGGGTATTATTTTTTGGGGTGTTATTTTGAAGGGGGGTTTTAAGTTGGACCGGGTCAAATTATAGTGGAAAAGCCCACTCTCTCTCTTTTTCTTCTCTCCCTCTTCCCCGAGCCCTCTCCCTGCTAAAAGTTCCCCATGCCCATCCGCTGTCGTCCGGCCAGCTCCGACCGCTGCACCGCTCCCAAACGGTCGGCCTTTGACCCAGCCTTCTTCCTGGACCGGTGAGAGCTGCCCCAGCTCTACTGTGAGGGAGTTATCTCGCCTGAAAGGTCTGACTGCCGTGGTGGTTCTCTCGCCGGAACTCCCTCCTTCGGCCGCCACAGCCGGAGCAACTTGGCTCAAAAGGAAGCTTTCCTCCCGTGCATTCATCCCTTCAAAAGATTCACTCCCTCTTGAGCTAGGTAAGGAGAAATGTCAAATTGAATTTCTAGGGTTCTTGGTTGTGTTTTTGTTCGATTGACCTAGTTAGGCTTGGAATTGGAGTTTGTGATAGTTAGGAAAGTTGTAGAGTGGGTTGAGAGGAAGAAACTGTTAAATTTTGGTAGGCATTGGAGGTCGCCGGAATAGATCGCCGGCCGCCGCTGTTAGAGGGATTTTCATGGTTTTAAATGTGTAATATTAAGGGGAGTTTAATGGTATGAAGTTTAGAATTTTTGGAGGAGTTTTGAATAGGTTTTGGATTTTTGAAAGATTGGTAAATTTGACAATTAATGGGGTAGAATCCGACCGTTGGATTTCCGTTATTATTGTTTTAGAATGTTGAAATAAATGAATTGAGGCTGTGGTTGGAGTTTGGCGTGAATCCAATAAGCTTAACCCTAGAAAGAGCAGTGGATTAGGCGAAAGAGTAGTGGATTAGGCGGAAGAGTTTTTGGTTATATTTAAGTATTATTTTTTTTTCTGAAATTGAAGTTTGGTCCTAAGCATGGTTTTTGTGCCAGGGTTTGAGGAGACCTCACTTGAGTGGCGAATTGGAATTCGTCGGGCTTATGCCTAAAGTTGTGAGTAGACTTTTGTTTTAATTAAAAACATGCGATGCATTACATTGTTGATCAGTTATTCTTCAGCTGAAATTTATTGTTTTCTTTGATATTTGACAATTTTCATATGTATATTGGATGTTTATGAGTATAGTATGTATATAAATGCTAGCTAGCCGTACGTGCTTGGTCCATCATAATGAGGTAAAATTTCATTATGGAGTGACTTGAGTGTTAGACACAAGCGTCATAGCCCTATATGAAAACTATTTTCTTATCTGGTTCATATAGGTTTTCATATAGGGAGTCCACATGTGTATACACCCGTCCTCTTCAGTCATAATGAGGAAAAATTCCATTATGGCGCGACGTGAGCGTTAGACGCAAGCGTCGTAGCCTTGTATGAATTTCTATTTTTCTATTTTGTTCATAGAATTCTTACAAGGAGTCTGACGAGTGTAAATACATACACATATATTTCTATATAGTTTAGCTTGAGAGGCTCCATTTTATTGAGTTTTGGAGACTGGCCGGAGCGAGTCATGTAATTGCTAGTTTATGAGTTGAGAGTTTTTGAGCTGTCGCATGCAGTATATTTTCTATGAAAATTTAAATTGGGAAAGCATAAATATTTTCATTAAATTCATTTTTTTTGTCCACTCACTCTAACGTTTGCAAATGTTTTCCCTGGGCTCTTCGTTTTAAAAATACCAAGTTTGCAGGTTAGCATAGTTGAGGTCGGGCGTACATGGAGAAGAGGCATAGTCAATATTATAGCTTCTACTCATTTTTATATTTCTAGTTCTTTTCCTCTCAAATAGAGTTGCTCTGAACTGTGGTTGTTAGTTGTGAGATTTTCTTTTTTTAAGTTAGTAAATAAATTAGGAGATGTTGTCATTTGAGGAGCACGAAGGCTCCAAGAGTAGAAGGTTATAGATGGATTCTTTTGAAGTGTATACATGTATTTCTAGGAAGGGTTGTCTATTTTCAAGGGAGGTTATGCCTAATTTTCGGTAAATTTGCCTTGGAGGTGGTCCCCGTAGGATTTACTTCGGGTTTCAGGGTGAAATTCGGGGTGGGTCCTGACACTCTGCAGTCGAATCTCTGCTTCCCCTCCTTTGACTGAATATTTCTGAGAAAAAGTGATAAACATGCAGGTGCGATTTAGATTAGGTTTCAGAGAAGAGAAGGGAAAAGGGAGTTCGAGAGGAGATGAGGGAGGGAAGTCGAGTTTTGACTTGATTTGGGACTGTGTAAAATGTCGTTTTTGCCTTTTGTTTTTGTGGATCCGTTGCTGGCCACGTCAGCAAACAGACGGCACCGTGACGGAAATTGGCCTCAGGCCTTTCCTTGGTAGCGAAATAGAAGTTTGGGTACCACATTGATAGTTTTTAAATTATGTGTACCACTTTAACCGTGTTACAAAAGTTGGGGTACTGGTGCTGTCAAAACTTTTTTCTTATATTCTTATCTCAAATAGCTGGAGGATAGAACAACTATCTCTTTCGGTCTTTCCCTTATGCTATCGCTCTCCCTTATGAAATGTTTAACTTTCATGTTCCTCTAGTCATGACTGATGATTATTGTTTAGTTTCTCTATAGTTTGTCCTTCAAGTTTTAGATATAATTGAATCGAATTTCTTATAGTTCTTGCTTTTCTCTTGCAGATCGATCTGGGCGATCTCATAGCCAAATGATTTCTTATTCGATCTTGAAGTATCGATGCCATTTAGATATTTTTGAATCAAATTTCTTATAATTATTATTTTTCTCTTACAGATCGACCATGGGATCTCGTAGCCAGCGGATTTCTTGTTGGATCTAGAAGGGATCGATTCTGATCTCAGGCAATTAAAGGTCACCGTTTCTGCACTAACTGCACAAGATATATTTTCTTCCTTCATAACAGACCCTAATTAGTTCACTCTTTAGGTGCCAGTAAGTACCACTTCTCATTTCTTTGATGATCGATCTGCATATATGGATTTTTTACGATTTGATTAGCAATTTCAGATTACAATTTAATTATTGCCATATTCCCCTTCGTATTTTTAGCAGAAGAAAGCGACTCGATTGAAATCGGGTTGAAGGGGTCAGACGAACATCTGGTCATGCAAGGAATCAAGATCTCCATATCGAACTAATGAATGACAAAGGACAACATTTAAATGGAAATTTAAGCAACAAAAAAGAAACAAATAGATTGTAATAAATGAAAAATAAAATAAATGGATGAATAATGAATATATAAAAATACTAAAAGTATTGGAATCAACTGTCATGATGGTAGGGTGTGCGGCCCAACATCTCAGAGATCGGAACATCTCACGAATCATTTATATGTCAGGACTCGTCCCGAATTTTACCCTGAAACCCGAGAAAGTCCTGTGGGGACCATCATCAAAGGAATATTATACCGAAAATTTGACATAACCTCCCTTAAAAATGGACAACCCTTACCTAATCAAAATCTCAAAACACTTCTATAATTAAGATCCAACCTTAACTCCTGGAACCACTCTGCACTAGTACAAACATAGCCTTTAATGACATTTTGTTAATGGCGTTTTTGACAAAAATGTCATGAATAAACATTTTCATGGCATTTCAATCTGAAAAAGTCATAAATTATTTGTTAATGACAATTTTATGGCATTTTTGAAACGCCATAGGTAAGTATAAAGAAGATGACATTTTCCAAATGCCATAAAATAATATAGACGACATTTTGTGAACGCCATAATTACAGGCTCAATCCATGGCGTTTCTAAACGTCATACTTATATATAGTTGACGGCGTCCACTAAACGTTATAGGAGTAACTCCACAGCGTTTAGAAATGTCATACTTTAGAAAACTATATTTTAAAACCTTTCATGCCCAAGCCTCTTTTATGATTCACCCGTCCCAATTTATTTGCCTTTTCTTTTATTCTCTCTCTCTCTC
>NC_020491.1:1387852-1411330 GCF_000184155.1 Fragaria vesca subsp. vesca
CTCTCTCTCTCTCTCTCTCTCTCTCTCTCTCTCTCTCTCTCTCTCTCTCTCTCTCTCTCTCTCTCTCTCTCTCTCTCTCTCTCTCTCTCGTCTCGATCTCTCTCTCTCCCTCCTTAATTTTCTTCTCTATCTGGAGCAAGAAACTGGACAACTCGAGCAAGAAGCAGAACAAAGGTATCTCCCACATCTGGCGAGGCCGATCCATCAGTCACATCAACGTTCTCTTGCAACAAGAAGAAGAGGTGGAGTTGCCCTTCATCAAAATTTTCCAGGTTAGGTCTGAAACTTCTCTTGGGTTTTACTTCAATTGAATATTTCATATGATTGGGTCTGTTTGAATAAAGGTTTCTTGACTTGTTTTACTTTGCCTCACGGTTTGGGATTAGTTTTTTTTTTAAAATAGATTTAGGGTTTCAGATTTTTGCTCGGTCTTGAAATTGGGAAGATTGGTATTCTTACTTGTTGGGTAGTATCTCATATTGCATTTCAAAAGATGATTTGGGTTCTGGTGAGCCTTGAATTGGGGAAGGACATATCAATGAGATTTGGGACAAAAATTAGATCTCGTACCTAATTTGTAACTCAATTTATATCTGAGAAAGATATAATAGGTCGTATTGTGGCCAGTAAGTCTAGCACTATTGAATTTTACAGCATCCATGATAATGCCTAATTGCCCATGTTGGTTATTGTACTGGCTGTTATGTTGGTGTACTGAAAATATATTGGTTTCTAAATTGAACTGTCTATTTGATTAATGTTAAGTTATTGTCTACTTTTATCATTGAACAAAGCTTCTAAGCGGATTAATGTAAACCTGATATATCTATGTCTTTTGGCTTTTGAAAAATTGATTGAAACGTTTATCAGCATAAATTGACATGAAAAGAGAGTCTTTATTATCTATCTACTGCAACAATGGCTACAAGGAGCCGATAGCACCAGAGTCAGGAGGTAACCCCACTTAGTTTTCTACTCTTTTGCTACTGTAATTTTTTTTCTATCCTCTTTTCTTGTTAAGCTAAATCAGGATTGAATTTTTGGGGTTTTAGGCTGCCTAATATTCTCACTTTGCTCAAAGATACGGCAGGTAATTTCATGTTGTTTACCCTGTAGACTTTAGACTAATATACAAAAGCTTAGACTTTTAATTTTCTTTCAAGTACATTGCTGATAGAATGTAGTGCATTACTAAACTTTGAAAACAAGCCCATATATGTTCTAGATAATCTCTCTTTTCTTTGTTTGCTTTCTCCATGGAATATCTGCAAGTGATACACCTCGGACAGGTACCATTTTGTGTATGTTGTTTTACCAATGTGTTCCATTGGATGATTGTGCTTTAATAATTTTATGGAGTATACTACACTTTAAAAGGATTTCTTGCCTTAATGAAAACTGAACATGTGGATTGAACTAATTGTCAATGACTTGGGTAGCATCATGCCTAGACATGCATAATGTTTGTCTATTCCCAATAGATTCATCTTCTGTTAGTATTGTGATATCAGAAAACACATAATACTATCAGATATTATTACATATAATTGTGGCGCACTCCAATTTTAGCACTTAATTTTTTTTTTGTCCATATGTCGTGTGTGAAATTGAATATATAGTTGTTGGTAACTAGCATATCTGAATAACTATTCTCATTCAACTGGTACACAAATGAAAACAGACTGTAATTTAACCTCTGTTCTAGTTCATTTGTATTTAATATTTATGTCCTAACGACAACTGTTTGAGTATGTTTGGGATCAGCTTGACAAGATGCCCATGACCAAGGAGGAGGGTTCTGGTTCATGTGTAAGGTAAGTTTATTTGGTGTGAACACAGTTTGAGCTTTTGATTCATAGCAAACTTGATTTAGTGTTCAATATATATGAACGGTTTACATTCTTTATGCCAATCCAGATACATGTTTGAGTGAGGAATATATATGAAAGATTTTAGATCTGTTGAGTTTTTCCTTGGCAGTATTTTTCTGAAAGATTTGGCTTTCTAATATTTTACGCTTTACTACCAATGAGGTTCTACTTAGTTGATATTACTAATACCAGAACTTCATTTATATCTTGCAGCTTCAGAAAATGGACAATTTCCTCTTTACCTTTGAGTCGATCTGTAAATGATCGAGGGACACCCCAATAAGCTCTGTGATCAGATTTCTGATGCAGTGCTTGAATTTTCTAGAGTATGATATATAATGTATAAGCTTTGTGATCAAATTTCCTATACAGTGTTTAACATTTTGATAGTATGATGTATGAAGTATTTCAAATTCTTCAATGGAATATTAATTGTAGATGGGTATCTCTTTTGTTTATTCAAATGTACATAGCACTATAGCTTTGTCATTGTGATGTATGTATTTTTTGCTAACAGAATAATTGATTTTCTGCATTTGATCAGAAAATCAATGTGTAATTTTTTTTTTAAAGACTGAAAAGAAATTCTATGGCGTTTTGAAATGTCATGGATTTTTTTTTTATTGACGTTTACAAAATGCCACAAGTTTTAATGGCGTTTTTGAAAGGTCGTTGAAAAACTTTTAATGACATTTTTGAAATGTCATAGAATCATTTTCATGGCGTTTTGAAAAACGTCACAAAAAAGACGGCGTCACTTTAGACGGCGCCATGGAAGACATTTAATGGCGTCACTTGTATGAAAGTTGTAGAGGACGTTAAATCGAGTTAGTGGACACATGGCACGTCAAAAACGGAGTTCGTATGAAGAAGTTACGGTCTAAAAACCGAAGTTACTATTCAGGGAAACTATCGATAAATAGAAAGAGGAAGTTTCCAGTTTAGTCAAGATGAAGCTCTCTCTCCCTTGACCCGCGTTGCCGACCCAACTCGCAAGTGCCCGAACCACTTATAGAATAGAAGTGCAAGCACGAGGTTGTTCCCTCTATGGATTGATTAAAACAACTTAGTTTGACAATTATACTACACCTAATGAGATAAACACATTGATTTTATGATGTTTATGAATGAAAACAGAAAATAAAAGAAATAAAATACAAAACTAAAAACAAAATAAAGCAATGAGATTATGAAGAGTTTAAAAACACAGATTATAAAGATGCTAAAACATTGAATCCACCACCTAGTACTCCTACCCTTCTCTCTAGTTGATAGCAATTGAATTCCCTAGATTGCATGCTAAAGATTTCCGTACATAAACCTTATTGATCCTGGACATCTGCCAAAGTTCTTCTAAACAATGAATTCTAACTTATTGATCCCGTATAGAACTCAAGTAGTCAAACTATAATCTACTTCACGTTATGATCTGGTTCAAGTAAAACATGTTCAACTCCATTAAGCACAAAAATATCGACTATGATCAAGCACTTGTATTCTTAACTTACAACTCTCTAATCACAAGATTAAATCACGTAAACAAGAATATCGACTATGATCAAGCACTTGTATTCTTAACTTACAACTCTCTAATCACAAGATTAAATAAATCCTTTGGAACTCTAGAAAACATATACTCTCTATCAAGCCTCATGTTTTCAAATCAAATAACTAATAAACAAAACCTAGGTCTTATTGATCCCGAGCAAAGATTTTGAATAAAAGTTCTATTGAAACGGTGATTGAGAATTTAACATAGCAATCCATTGAATCCAAAGCAATCAACTAAAGAAATAGAGTAATCATACTAGGGGCTTCATCTCAGCCCTAGCTAGGGTTCTCTTTTATTCTTCTTGAAATCCCAATTGATTTGGGCTTTTTGGTTTCCTTGTCCAACATGGAATTGTTATCTTCTCTCCAAATAACATAAGGTTATTATTGTCAATGTAAGGATAGCCTTCCAAATATGTAGACACGTTGAGCCCCTTTCCTTGTAGTATTAAGATTGATGGACTTGGGCTTCACAAATTGGAATCATGAGAAGAAACACAAAATTTGTCACAATCTGTCTCCACGCGCTGCATCCACTCATACCTTCATAACTTGCTCTAGAAAAATGCAAATCTACTTCTGCAAAATTCCTCAGAAAGCTAACATCCGTAGCTTTCCAATGATGTATGGCTCGCCTCCAGATTCCTTGTGAGCAGGTACAGTTTAATCCTCAATGTTGACGCACAGCAGGGCAGTTTCTGGATCACTTAGCTCCAAATTCTCTTTTTCTCCAACTTAACCTACAAAACATAAAAACCAAGCAAATGACTCACAATTGACAAGAACTAAGCATATAATCATGCATCTAAGGGTATAAAAATGTATGAAATATGAATCTATCAAATACTCCCAAACTTAGATATTGCTAGTCCTCGAGCAAAACAAGAAAACTAAACACAAACCTAACGCCTTCCAAACATATTAGAGAACTATAATGCCCACACATATGGTCCATCAAGATTCAAACAATCACAATATCAATCCACAACCTCACTTAAAAGCTAATCCATTTTGATAACCATCATGCTCAAAATCATGTTTCATACAAGCATCAACTTGATTCCTCACAAGGGTGCACTCCAATCTTTTCACTCATGATTTGCTGACTTTTTGCACACATCCTATGTACATGAGAGAGATAATAAGCACAAAACAAATAGCTCACGTAAACAACAAGAAGACTTTTTATGGATATTATTGTTTAATCAAATTTCACGAATGATACCAGACATTGACCAAATGAAACCCAAACCATAGGCTCATCTTCACACACAAATCTCCAACAGACCAGCTGCCATCCCCAATGATCAAATAGGACTTTGTTTCAGGTTGTAATGGGGCCAAAGGGTGTAGGGTTTCATGAAAGAAGGGATAAGGAAACACAAAGATCCTAAGGAAATTTAGTAGAGCACTAACAATGTTGTCTCCTTAAGGCATTGAACTCGAAATTTCATGAAGCAAGTAATTAGATTTTTCTTCTATGAGGCCGGATGTCACCGTTTTGGGTCTTTGCTTCATTCTAACCTTCCCAACTACAACCAACAATGAATCAGATTCAAGGAAGCTAACTTTTTACATCTTTTGATTTCTTTTTCTTTTCTCTTTGGCTATGCATATTTTTTTTTTCTTTTTTTCAACAGCCAACAACTTTATTTTTCCTCTTTTCCTTCCTTGAATCGATAAGTAGCTCCCCCAAACTTGCTTACAACAGTACCACCTTAACCACAATGAATCTCCAAATATATTGTGCTCCACTAATTCCTTAGGATAGGGTAAAGATATATCTATACTAAGCTCAAGGTAAGGAATTTGTGGTTTAGCAATAAACGGCTCAATGTAGGTTCAAAGGGTTAATCTAGGGGGTAGCACAACTTGTGTGCAACAATGGGACACATGCTTATTTGGCTTTGGCGGTTAATCCTAATGCCTATATCCTTTCAGAGGTTCCAGCATGTAACTGGCATAAAGCTTCGACAGGTGTGAAGACAAGTTCTAGCATTCTCTAGTTTCATTAAAGAATTGTGGTCAATGACTAGTCAAGATGAAACGAAATGTGAAATCAATAAAACTTCATGTCAAGAAATAAGGATGATCTAAATAATCACTCAGAAAAGAAAAACACAAATAGGCTCAATAATCTCACATAAGGTTCAAATCAAGTGTCAATGTAAAACAAATCAAGCATGATAATCATAAAAATCCATTAGCAATTATTTAAGGTTATGAATTAACACATGCTTGTTCTCATCTCATGACCATATAATTCCTGTAAAAGTTCTTACTCATCACAATGTTTTGAAGACACCTAAAACACAACAGAAAATAAACCTAAAACTAGACTCTGTTTTTTTTAATTAATTTAATTTAATTTTTTTTTATGAAAAAAAGTACTAAAAACGACCTAAAAATCACACAAAGAAAACAAAAACACAAAATCCCACCCCCAAACTTAAATTGAGCATTGTCCGCAATGTGAAGAAAAAGCAACACAAAACAGGGATTGCAACACAGCTTGCAATCCCAAAAAGTTGTAGAATAGTATAGTAACAAAAAATAAGGGGATAAAGGAAGACCAAAACAACTAAAATCTGAAAATTAACAACACAAATAGGAGAAAAGAGATAGGAAACTTCCCTGGTTTGAAGGTAATAGATAGGAGCACGTTAAGAAGCCTTCTTCCTTGCTGAACACACATCCATCTTCTTCGAAAGGTCTTCGGGTTGCCTCCCGGAAAGCGCTAAGTTTATTGTCTTCAACCAGACCATATTAAGCTCATTGTTGTGGACGATCAGTGAGAGGAATACGTTGCTCATTGGTCTCAAAAGTAGTCTCCAAATAAGGCTTGAGACGTTGACCATTCACCTTGAATGTAGAGTTGTTCCTTAAGTTCTGAATTTCAACTACTCCATGAGGTAACACCTTTGTAACCATAAAAGGACCCATCCACCTTGACTTCAACTTCCCTGGAAAGAGTCTAAGTCGAGAGTTATATAGCAACACCTTTTGATCTGGCTCAAAAGTCTTTTGACGAATGACTTTGTCATGAAACTTCTTGGTGCGCTCCTTGTAAATCTTGGCATTCTCATAGGACTCATTACGAATTTCCTCCAAAATATTCTTGATTTCCCAGTTAGAATTAATTGGATATATAACTCCAACATCAGGAGGCTTTAAAATTTCATCTTGTTCAACTTCTTTCATTGGTGGATTCAAACGTCTTTGTGCATCACGTGTGGGCTTCACATTGTCAATTTACAGCAGCTTCTTTGCATCCTCTTCACAAAGGTCCGAGGCAATAACAACTGGTAGTGTCTCACTTTCACCTGAAAATACATACTTCAAGTGTTGGGGCAGCGGTTTGAGCTCTAACTTTGGTGCTTGCTGAATAGAAGGCATAACTTTGTTTGTAGACAAAGGTAAAGACTCAAATTGGTTCCACTTCCGTGGTTCAAAAACCGGTGCATCATTAAGAAGCTTTTCCAATTCATCAACTTCTTTCTTGGCATCAAAATCCATTATCGCTTGTGTTAAGCATACCTCAAGAGGATCTTTATAAGAATTCAAAACATAAGCTTCCTGAGTAATAGGAGAAAAAGAATCAACCATAAAGCATTTACCATCGTCTGAAGGACGTCGACTAGCTTCAAAGACTTTATACTCCACTAACATGTCACCAACTTTCATTGATAAACTACCATCCTTCACTCTTATCACCGTATCAGCGGTAGCCATGAATGCACGTCCCAAGATAATAGGTACTTCTGCTCTATCAAAATCATCTGGTTCAATTTCAAGAATGACAAAGTCTGCAGGCAATATGAACTTATCAACCTTCACCAACACATCTTCCACAATTCCTTTCGGTCGCTTGATTGATCGGTCTGCAAATTGCAAAGTCATGGATGTAGGTTGCAAGTCACCAAGCTTTAATTTCAGAAACAATGAGTACGACATCAAGTTGACACTAGCACCCAAATCCATCAAAGCACGCTCAAAGTGATGATCACCAATGGTGCAAGGTATTGTAAAGCTTCCTGGGTCCTTCAACTTTGGAGGGAGTCTCCTTTGAATCACTGCACTAACCTCTTCTGACAACAACACCTTCTCATGGTCTTTGAATCTCCTTTTGTTAGTGCATAAATCCTTCAAAAACTTTGTATAAGCTGGAATTTGCTTAATAGTATCAAGCAAAGGAATATTGATCTACACCTTACGAAATAATTCCATAATCTTAGACAAGTGACTATCTTTCTTTGGCTTCTGGAGCAACTCTGGATATGGAGGTTTAGGAACAAATTGAGACCGAGGCTTCAAATTCGTCACTGGACTGCTGGAAGTTGTTGGTTTCTGATCAGTTTTTCTGCCCGGGATTGAAACAGTCTTTTCAATCCTGGTTTCGGAGCTCCTCTCTGCTGATACAGTAACATCTGGGATAACAACAGTATCATCAATCCCTGTTTCGGACTCTTCTTGCTGCTCTTCTTCTGGAACATCTTTCGAATCACGAACATTGGTATCAACCTTTTTCCCACTCCTCAATGTGATCACAGCTTTCATAGTCTCATGCTTCTCAAATTGACCCCTCAGATTAACAAGAGGTTGGCTAGGGAAACGCCCTTGTTCTCTCTTATTCAAAGCATTGGCAATCTGCCCAACTTGAACTTCCAACTTAGAAATAGCTTGAGATTGAACTTGCTGCTCTTTCTTGGTCTCTTGAATAGCATGAAGCATCTAAGCATTGGACTTTTGAAATTCTATCTGATTTTGTGCAAGTTGCTGCATAGTTTCTTCAAGAGATGGTTTTCTTTGTTCACTTGGCCCTTGATAATTCTGAATAGGAGGATTATTTCTTGGCATCTGCACATGATTGTTGTTGCTATAAGAAAGATTCGGATGTGGCCTCCAACCCGAATTATAGTTATTACCAGAGAAATTATTCATTGGTCTTCCATAGTTATTCACCATGTTGACTTCCTCATCACCATGAAGTTCTGGACAGCTTCTGTAGTATGTGAAAAACTAGAACACAAGGCACATGTCTCCTTTGTAGCCTTGTTTAATAGAGGAGTAAGGCTTTTCATTTGTCTTGCCAAAGCTGCAACTTGTTCTTCTAGCTTGGTATTTGCACTAACCTCATAAAGACCTCCTCTTTTAGAACCTGATGCATAAGGCTCATACTGCTGCGAATTCTCACTTAATTATAGTCTCAAAAGCTTGAATTGCTGCTTCTGCTGTCTGTCCCATCAAGCTTCCACCAACTGTAGCATCCACCATACTTCTTTTTTGAGAGTTCAAACCTCTATAGAAAAATTGAGCCTTTTGAGGTTTAGTAAATCCATGGTGAGGACACCTCACAAACAAATCCTTGTAACGCTCCCAACCCTCATAAAAAGGTTCTCCATCAGGTTGACGGATATTAAAAATTTCTGTTTGGAGAGCATTGGTCTTTGTAGCAGGGAAGAATTTCAACAAGAACTTCTTAAGCAAATCCTCCCAAGTAGTGATGGTATTAGGAGGAAGAGAACTTAGCCACTTTCTCGCCTTGTCTTTCAAAGAGAATGGAAAAAGCCTCAAACGAATCTGCTCATCTGATATCCCATACTTGAAAGTTCCACATATGTCTTTGAATTCCTCCACATGAAAATAAGGATCTTGATTAGTCTTCCCAAAAAAATTAGGTAGGCTCTGGATTGTTGCTAGTCTAAACTCAAAACGCACTCCATTAGGAATAAAAGCCACAACGATGCAAGATGATGTTGTGAGTGCAGTAGGAGCAGTGAACTCCTTCAATGCTTTCGTCTCCTTATCTGCCATTGCACCTTGAACTTGAGCTTGAGCTCGCCCTTGCCTCAATAGTATTCTACGAGTTCGTTCAATCTCTGGATCGTAGACAATGAGATCTAAGTTCTGAGATCGACAACCTTGCATAAACCAAATTCAAACCTATAAGAAAAACAAACAAAAAAAATCAGAAAAATAAAAATAAAAAGAAAACAGAAAATAAACAAAAATTAAATATTGCACAATCGATAAATCAAATTGAATTAACACAATCCATGGCTGACGGCGCCAAAAACTTGTTGTATGTTTTAATATAGTACTCGCCAGTGCACGAACAACTTATAGAATAGAAGTGCAAGCACGAGGTCGTTCCCTCTATGGATTGATTAAAACAACTTAGTCTGACAATTATACTACACCTAATGAGATACACACACTGATTTTATGATGTTTATGAATGAAAACAAAAAATAAAAGAAATAAAATACAAAACTAAAAAAAAACAAAGAAATGAGATTATGAAGAGTTTAAGAACATAGATTATAAAGATGCTAAAGCATTGAATCCACCACCTAATACTCCTACCCTTCTCTCTAGTTGATAGCAATTGAATTCCCTAGATTGCATGCTAAAGATTTCCGTACATAAACCTTATTGATCCCGAACATATGCCAAAGTTCTTCTAAACAATGAATTCTTGACGTACACCGAAAACTGGGTGTGACAATTAGAACCCTTTTTGTAGTTTATAGCATATGATAAGAAGGGGTCGATACGACTGGGGACTTAAAGGGCGCTCTTGCGTTTAAAGGTCACAATTAAGTTAGTAATATAAACAAGTATTCACATATTTACAAAGATAAACTGGGGGGTTTTAAGAGTTTGATTCTAACGTTCCTACTAAAACAGAAAATAAAAGTATTATATACAAGTGATCGGTTCATTCAACATTTCAAACAGAGATAGATTTGAATTCTAACCACACATCAATGTCAAGTTTCATTCCCAATAATCTGAAGTCAAGCAAATTCTAATTTAAAGAAACAATCTCGAAACACAAGCTTGAAGAAGTCATTGTATCCTATTAATTCTACTTTAATTGTCTAAGCACAGAGAAGTCTAGAACTTAGAACATTTCATGCAAAAGCTGCGATCGATACCTAGTGTCGACTCTAAGTACCCGTCCACACTAAACATGAATCATTACAATTTATTAGAATGAGATTGAACAATAAACACATATCCGAGAAGTCATAATATGCAATAGTTGTAGTTTACGTTCTCAATCAAAGCTTAGCACAAATCATGGCAATCAGCTAGCATGCATTCTAGCTTTAGTAATTTAAACAAAAACGCGAACTTTCAACCAACAAAAATTTGCAAGATCAGATCATAGGAAAATCAAAAATGAAATACTAACATGCTTTATAAAATTGTGAATCCAAAGAACACAAAAGCAAACAAAATATGCTTCCAAAACTCAAACTTAACATCCGAAACATACTATTAAATTTGCTAGAGAAGTCTAAACAAAAGTAAAGGTAGGTTTACACTTTGATCAATCTCCAAGAAAGCTTGATGACTCCAGAGGGATGCTCGGCTTCAATGCTTCAAGTCACCAACTCTGCTACCTTCGTGGAGAAGTCCTTCAAGGTTTGGCAAGGGAGGATGAACTTGGCAAAGGTGGAGAAGAGGAGGCTTGGCTGCTGCTAGGGTTTTCTCTAGTTTTCTATGTGAAATGAACCAACATCATTTATGAAGCCAAGCAGCCTTTATATAGTGTCCATGAATTGCTCTTAGCCCTTGATTAAATCTTGATCCAATGGTCCTCCTTGATTGCACAAAATATGATATTTAACTCCATTGATATTTTCCTTATCTTCAAAGATATTTATCTTATCTCTAAAAATATTTCTAGACATGTGCAATAATGCTTTTAATCTAGCTTGAATCATGTCCAGATACATTGATTAGCCTCCAAGAGTCTTCATAGCAAGGATTACTTGTTCAAGTTGAACTTCTCTTCAATGATGTGGGACTAGCTCCACAAGTTTGACTTTTCTCCTCCCTTTTAGAGTTGGAATCCAAATTTGCTTCTTCTTCCTTCCTTGGACTCGGGCTTCCTTTTGGGCTTTCTACATTTTTCTCTTAAATCCACGATTTAGCCGTCTTTTCTCGATTTAGGCTCTTCTTGCCTCTATAATCACAAAACATGTCATAACTAACATTATTAAGGAAATAACATAACTAAATAGGGTAGGAAATACATTATAAACATAGCACTTTGTGCTCATATCAAATTCCCCCACACTTAGTTTTTGCTAGTCCCTTAGCAAAACCAAACTAACAAACAGACTCTAATAACAACAAACAGACTTGAAAAAGCACAAAGTAACAAACTCTCAACTCTAATGCCCATAACTATTGTCTCAGAATCTCTACTCTCATGGCATCAAAATTAGCACTCAACCAAGAATCATTCCATAAAATTTTAGAAGCTAATTGCCATGCATAGATCACATATTTACATGTAGGACCTGATAGAACAATGGTGATTTTTAAGCTCAGCATGTTTCAGACAAGTATGATTCAATCTCACAAGGTATGCACTCATTCTTCACTCATATTTTCTGGTTTAATCACACAACAAGTATGCAAGTTAGAACAAAGCTTGCATTTATATGAACAAAAGCACAATAGAACAGATGTAAACCTCATGAATGAATATGATTACTCACACAAATGAACCATACCATAGACTCAACTCTTGGAACAAACTCCACAAATCAAATTTTACTCATCTTTTAGATCAAAAGGAACTTTTGAAAGGTGTTAATGAGGCTGGGCTAGGGGTATGAATTTAAGAGTAAGGAATTTCAAAATTCCTAAGGACCTAGCAGAGCATTATCAATTGCCTTATGTCGCCAAAACAAGGACCAAAACATCTTTTGGACCTCCAAGAACGTCGCTGCACCTCCTTACACAAATTGAAACAGAACAAAGGCCAATTATTTCAATTTTAGGCCTTCCATTTACATCAAAAATTCCCATTTCACAATACAAAGACAATGTCCAGATTTCTTCTTCTTTTTCTGCCGAAATTTTATTTTATTTTTTCTTTTTTTTATCGGCATTTTCTTTGCTTCTTAGAACAAGGACATTTCAGAAACTCCTTCCCCCACACTTGCTCTTAATCATCACTTCTAGTAGTCTTCACACAACGTGCTCTACTCGGCCCAAAGGACAAGGTAGAGATATGCTATACTAAGTTCAGGTAAAGATTACATGGGTGATGAAAGAAGAGGCTCAATGTAGGCTCAAAGGGGGTTCAACTAAAGGGGTGTGCAGCGCACACAAATAGGGATACAAGCTTGTTTGGCATTGGTGTTCATCCTAAAAAGTTCCATTTATCCTTTCCAAAATTAGAGTAGTTTATGATAAAAGTTTTGAAAGTCCACAAGAGTGAGTTCTAGTCATCTCTAGTTCATTAAAAGCTATGGTGAGCAATCAATCAAATTGAAAGAATAATGAGGTTTGCAAAAAATTTATAGCCAAGAAAATGAATGAGAATATTTCAATGAACACTCAGAAAGAATAGCACATATATAGGCTCAAAAGCTCACATTTAAGGTCATATGAATCAAAACTTGTCCTAACATGCTCATTTCTGTACCAGAGATTCAAATCATATCCACTACATTTCACATGATTTCCATTCATTTCAATTAACCACAGAATATTAGTTGGAAATCATCTTGATCTTGTGATCTTTTCTTATCCATAATTTCAGAGATTTTCATTCATCATAGACAGTTATGGGCTCCTATGACTCAAAAACAAATGAAAAGTTTTAAATTTTGGACATTTTTCAATATAAGATTCAATAAAATGTAAATCCTTTCCCCACACTTAAACTCTACATTGTCCTCAATGTTCACAAAATAATGTGAAGAATCAAAGTATGGAATAGAAACTTACAACAAACAAAAACAAACAAATAAATATAACGAAAAGTAAAAGAGAAGAAAGGATGGAAAACAAATCTGCGTTGATGGCTCCTCCATTTCTTCGGTTGAATTGGGTTGCCTCCCAAGCAGCGCTTAATGTTTATAGTCTTTCAGCCTAGACTTGTACCTCCATTTTAGCTGTATGTGGGTGGCACATCATGGAGGGGTACTTCCTCCACATTGTATTCTTGGAAAGCCTCATAGTAGGGCTTCAACCGGTGGCCATTCACCTTGAATATTTCTCCAGTCTTTTCACTCTTATCTGCACAGCACCATGTGGAAAAACATAAGTAACTATGAAAGGACCAATCCATCGAGAACGTAACTTACCAGGAAAAAGTTGAAGTCTAGAATGGAATAATAACACTTTTTGTCCAACAACAAAAGATTTGCCACGGATTATTTTATCATGATAAGCTTTTGTTCTCTCTTTGTAGATCCATGCATTGTCGTAGGCATCATTTCTAATTTCTTCAAGTTCATTCAATTGGAGCTTCCTATGTAGGCCGATATCATCAATGTTCATGTTGAAATTCTTCACCGCCCACAATGCTTTGTGCTCTAGCTCCACCGGAAGGTGACATGCTTTCCCACAAACGAACCGAAATGGGGATGTCCCAATGGGGGTCTTGTAAGCTGTTCGGTAAGCCCACAGTGCATCATTTAGCTTTTGACTCCAATCCTTTCGGTTTGGGCTCACCGTTTTCTCCAAGATTCTCTTTATCTCCCGGTTTGAAATTTCTGCTTGTCCACTTGTTTGAGGATGGTAAGGTGTAGAAACCTTGTGTGTAACGTTGTACTTCTTGAGCAGAGCTTCAATGGTTCGGTTGAAGAAATGGGATCCTCCATCGCTTATGATAACTCTAGGCATTCCAAACTTACAAAATATGTGAGAGCGAAGGAAATCTGCAACAACTTTGGAATCATTAGTTTTGGTGGCTATCGCTTCCACCCATTTCGAAACATAATCAACTGCCACAAGTATATACAAATAACCATTGGATGAGGGAAAAGGTCCCATAAAATCAATACCCCACACATCAAAAATTTCAACAGTTATGATATGGTGTAAAGGCATTTGATCCTTAGGTCCTAGGTTTCCTAATCGTTGACACCTATCACAAGTTTTGCAAAACAAATAGGCATCTCTAAAAATTGTAGGCCAAAAGAAACCTGCATCCAAAACTTTAAGGGCAGTTCTACGAGATCCAAAATGACCTCCACATACTTCAGAATGGCAAACGGTAAGTATTGATTTATGCTCAGTTTCTGGGACACACCTTCTAATTATTTGATCAACACAATGTTTCCACAAGTAAGGTTCATCCCAAACATAATGCCTAGCCATTTTCTTTAGTTTATCTTTTTGAGAATGAGGTAAATCATCTGGAAAAGTCTTAGTGACCAAATAATTTACAATATCTGCATACCATGGTTCACTTACCTCAATTCCGAAGAGCTGTTCATCCGGAAATGTCTCGCTCAAGGGCAGCGCATCCTCTTCTCGCACGAGTCTGCTCAAGTGATCCGCAACCACGTTGTCACTCCCTTTCTTGTCTTTGATCTCAATGTCAAATTCTTGGAGCAACAAAATCCATCGGATGAGTCTTGGCTTGGCATCCTTCTTGGTAAACAAATACCTCAACGCTGCATGATCTGTGTAAATTGTTACTTTAGATTGAAGTATATAAGGACGAAATTTATCTAAAGCAAAAATAACAGCAAGGAGCTCTTTTTCAGTTGTTGAATAATTCAATTGAGCATCATTGAGAGTCCTTGAGGTATAATAAATAGCATAGGGCTTCTTGTCTTTCTGCTGCCCTAGCACAGCTCCAACCGCATAGTCGGATGCATCACACATGAGCTCAAAGGGCTCATTCCAATCCCAGGGCATCATCACAGGTGCCATAGTTAACAACTCCTTCAACTTCTCAAATGCTTGCTTGCATTCGTCGTCAAAATCAAAGGGTACATCCTTTTGTAGTAAACGGCAAAGGGGTCTTGCTATCTTGGAAAAATCCTTGATAAACCTGCGATAAAAACCTGCATGGCCAAGAAATGAGCGAATCTCCCTCACAGTTGTGGGGTAGGGTAAGTAACGAATAAGATCAATCTTGGCTTTATCAACTTCAATGCCTCTTGCAGAAATGATATGTCCTAGCACAATACCTTGTGTTACCATGAAATGGCATTTTTCCCAATTTAAAACCAGATTAGTTTCAACACACCTTTTTAAAATGAGTTCTAAATTCTTCAAACATGAATCAAAGTTTTTACCAAAAACACTAAAGTCATCCATAAAAACCTCAATTATATTTTCAATGTAATCCGAGAAAATAGACATCATGCAACGTTGAAAAGTACCCGGTGCATTGCACAAACCAAAGGGCATGCGCCTATAAGCAAATGTGCCAAAGGGACATGTGAATGTAGTCTTTTCTTGATCTTCTTGGGCTATGCACATCTGGTTGTAGCCACTATATCCATCCAAGAAGCAGTAGAATTCATGACCAGCCAACCTTTCAAGCATTTGATCAATGAATGGTAAGGGAAAGTGGTCTTTTCTAGTGGTGGCATTGAGCTTCCTATAGTCTATGCAAACTCTATGTCCAATTACAACACATTGGGGTACTAGCTCGTTTTCTGCATTCCTCACCACGGTCACTCCAGATTTCTTTGGAACACATTGCACGGGTGAAACCCATTTGCTATCGGATATGGGGTAGATGACACCACAATCTAGCAATTTGATCACTTCATCTTGCATAACCTTCATCATCGGAGCATGAAGGCGTCTTTGGACCTCTCGAGTGGGCTTAGCGCCATCTTCAAGCAAAATACGATGGATGCAAGTGGTTGGGCTTATTCCCTTGATATCCGCTAAAGTCCACCGAATAGCGGTCTTGTATTTCTTCAATACTTCCACCAACCGTCTCTCTTGATCTTCCTCTAATTTAGAGGACACTATTGCTGGCAAAGTCTTGACTTCCCCCAAGAACACATACTTTAAATGATCGGGCAATTCCTTCAATTCAAGTTCAGGTGCTTGTTCTATAGAAGGTACACTACCAGGACAAGCACTTTAGCCGACGAAAAATTTTCGTCGGCCTGTTAGCTTAATTCGTCAGCTAAGATCTTAGCCGACGAGCCATCGTCGGCTAAGATTTCGTCGGGAAAAGGTCGTCTGTGATGACTTTAGCCGACGAAAAAAAAAATTTCGTCGGCTATAGTCCCGCAGTTTAGCCGACGAAAAACATGTCGTCGGTTTTTTTCCCAGACTTTAGCCGACGAAACAATTAAGATATTCGTCGGCTAAAGTCTGTAATAAAAAAGTTTTTCCCAGACTATAGCCGACGAAATATAGTATGTTCTTCGGCTAAACCTTATAAAAAAATTTAAAAAAATAACTATAGCCGACGAAATATAGTCTGTTTCGTCGGCTAAACCTTATAAAAATTTAAAAAATAACTATAGCTGACGAAATATAGTCTGTTTCGTCGGCTAAACCTTATAAAAATTAAAAAATAACTATAGCCGATGAAATATGTCATAATTCGTCAGCTAAACCTTATAAAAAAATTTAAAAATACTATAACCGACGAATAAACCTTTAAGTATCGTCGGCTAAAGTTGCTAAGTTTTTGAAAAAAAAAACTGCAGAAACTTTCGGCCACCTCCAATCACCACCAAAATTTGACAGAATCTTCTTCTCAACATTTCGAACAACTTTCTAGAAGAAGTCGAAGCCCAATTCTAACCCTAAACAGGTTAATTGAATCAAAATATAAAAATCCCCAATTTTAAACCCTAAAAACTTCAAATCTTCGATTCTCCTCCCACACACCGAATCGAGCTACCAAATTCTAGGGGAATGTAGTACTAATCAAACTCAACTTATCCATATATAGAACTCACCAAATGGTGACCTGAGGAAGGAGAAATTCGATCGACACCGAATCCGAACCGGCGGAGTTTTGGAGCTCGATTTATCTCTCACGGCGGCGCCACTCGATGAACCACCTATCCAGCAATGAAGTAGAGACGACGGCGAAGCTTTTGGGACAAGTGTGGCGGTCTCCGGTGGCTTGACAGCGGAGCTAGGCCGAGAAGAAAATCTGGCAGGCGAAATAGACTTCTTACCATCCACCTTCGGTAATATAAAGAACTTTAGCCGACGAAATTCTTTATTTTTGTCGGCTAAACTCTTTTGAAAATTTTGAAAATTTTGGTTGACCGCCCAAAAATTTTGGTTGAAAATGTTGAAAATTTTTCGACTTTTCATATATTTTCGTCGGCTAAAGTCCTTTGAAAATTTTCCTCCAAATTTGGTTTACCGCCCAAAAATTTTTGACCTTAGCCGACGACTTTTTTAATATCTCGTCGGCTAAAGTCTATAAATTCACGAAAACGCTCATATCTCCCTTTATATTATGTAGTTTGGTCAAACCTTCCACACGAAAAACTTTCATGTAGATGAGACGCAACCGCCTATATAAAAATTTTGAGACATTTGCCTTCCGACGATAGGGCTCCCCATAGGGAATAATAACGGTAAATAGGGTTGACCGCTACTATCGGCCCCGAGACTTTACCCCATTTACGTGATTTTTGAACCATAGCCGTATTTCACCATTCTGAACACATCTTATTTCACGAGATTTTTGATAATTTTGCCTCCTATATAGAGTTGGTTCACAAAGTTGTATAACCTACTAAACAAGTTATACAACATTAGTAGACACGTTGTGATTCCGATGACTAAAATTCACAAAACAAAATTCGACCGTCAGATATGATCATTATGACAAAAGATGTCTATGGTAAAAAATTCAACTGGATCCGACAACGTTAAGGACTCGATCGAAATGGGTAACCCTAATCCATCGTCACTTATCACACGAAAACACTCATATCTCCCTCTATATTACGTGGTTTGGTCAAACCTTCCACACAAAAAACTCTCACGTAGATGAGACGCAACTGCCCATATAAAAATTTTGAGACATTTACCTTCTGACGATAGGGCTCTCCATAGGGAATAATAACAGTAAATAGTAGACACGTTGTGATTCCGATGACTAAAATTTACAAACCAAAATTCGACTTTCCGATATGATCATTATGACGAAAGATGTCTATAGTAAAAAATTCAACTGGATTCGACAACGTTAAGGGCTCGATCGAAACGGTCAACTCTAATCGGAAATAAGAAAACTGCATTTTGAAGCCCTAAACGGACTCGGATGGCCAAAAAGGCCCATACATCATGGCACTAGAAGTGAGTTTGACTCGTAGGGCCGTTACGCTTCCGGAAAGGTATCACAATAGTCAATCGGACACCAAAAACCAAATCTGCAGCATAGTGAATAATAAGGGTAAATTGCATTGACCGCAACTATCGGCACCAAGACTTTACCAGAATACCGTGATTTTTCAAATGTAGACGTATTTTACCATTCTGGTCATATCTTATTTCACGACTTTTTTGCGTTTGAAGGTTCTACGTATAGTTTTTTTTTCCCAGATGAGTTGTTGTCCAGATTTGCAAATATAAGGCACTTTAGCCGACAAAATTAAGGCACTTTAGCCGACGAAATTATATTTTTCGTCGGTTAAACTTTTAAAAATTTCGTCGGCTAAAGTTCACAGACTATAGCCGACGAAAAAAATTATTCAGACGACGAAATTTTAATTTCGTCTGCTAAAGTTGACCATAGCCGACGAAAATTTTTAATTAGCCGATGAAGGGAAATTTCGTCAGCTAAAGTCCACTTTAGCCGACGAAAAAATAATTCGTCGGCCTGGTTTTTTTATTTTGGTCAGCTAAAGTCTTTCTTCTGGTAGTGGTAACAACTTGTTAGTTGAAATGGGAAGGGACAAGTTAGGAGCAAACCTTGGTTGGAAGCTGCGGCCTTCTAAGGAAGCCAGAGTCTCAAGAATGTGAGTGTCCCACAGGTCTTCCAACTCTTCTTGGGGAACAGGTGTTCCATCTTCATTGTATCCTATTCCTTGGGAAATGTTGTACTCCAAGTTATCCTCCACCATTGTTTCAAGATGTTTCTGTGCAATGGAATCAACAATGTCAATAGAATAACATGATTTAAGCTCAGATAAAGGATACCTCATGGCATCAAAGATGTTGAAATCAATCACATCCCCATCAAATTCCATTGTTAATGTGCCAGCGTGCACATCAATTTTTGTTCTAGCTGTTCTCATGAATGGACGCCCTAAAAGAATAGGAGTTGAATTCACGAGTGAATCCTCCATATCAATGATGTAAAAATCTACAGGGAATATCAAATGGTTAACTTGCACAAGAACATCCTCCACATATCCCTCAAGGTAGGTGTTTGACCTATCAGCTAGTTGAATGATGACATTGTCATTCTTTAATTCACCAAGATCCATGGATGCATATAAACTATATGGCATTATATTAATCGATGCACCTAAATCCAGCATGACATTTTCAAATTTAGAATCACCAATTACACAATGGATAGAAAAACTCCCTGGATCCTTAAGCTTTGGTGGCATTCGTCTTTGGAGAACGGCAGAGACCGTCTCACTCATCTTTACTACTTCTTTCTCTCTTGTTTGTCTCCTTGTGGTGCACAACTCTTTTAGAAATTTTGCATACTTGGGAACTTGAGTAATGCACTCAATCAAGGCCATGTTCACTTGCACTTTCTTAAAAATTTCCAAGATAGCTTGATCAGATTCTTCCTTCTTTGATTTTTGAAACCTACTTGGAAATGGAGCACGCATAATAGGAGAATTAGTAATAACTGAACTCTTAGAGTTAGAATCGTCACCCATTGGCGGTTCGGTTTTGGGCAATGTAGCTTCAACTCTTTTAGTAGCGGGATCTTTCTCTAAATCTTTCGTGCTCACAATAAGTTCTTCTTCTTCTTCATCATGGGCCACTGTCGCCTTCTTCTCCTCCTTCTTTGTTACTTCATTGAACACTCGTCCACTCCTTGCAGATTCAAAGTTTGGGTTGGGGACGGTGCTAGGTGGGAGCTTCCCGCTCTCAGTAATCTTTCCCATAAAGTCCACTACTTTCCCCAACTGGTTCTTGAGTTTAGCTATGTCCTTTGTATTGCTTTGTTGTCCCTTTACAAGAGCCTCTTGGGTTTGATACAGATTCTCAAGCATTTTCTCATAAGAGGGGTGAGTAGCATTGTTAGTCATAAAAGGATTAGAAGCAAAGTTTTGAGGAACCTGGGGTCTTGGAAAGAAACCGACTGGACGAGGGAATGAGCTGCTGCCAATATTTTGTGGTGGATTCAATGCATTCTCCGTGTTGCTCCAACGAAAGTTGGGATTATCTCTAGTTCCAGGATTGTATGTGTTGGGGAATGGATTGTACCTTTGTTGTCCAAGAGCGTTTGCTGATTCCCATCCACTATTGTCCATGAGTTGAGGGCATTGATTCGTAGGATGTCCTTGCACAGAGCACACGCCACAAACCTTGGCAGCTTCTAGGCCTTTTCCAATGGAAAGGTGAGCTAACAATGTATCGATCTTGCTTTCCAACGACATGGCTTCATTCACCTTTCGAGAGTTGTTCAGTGCAGTTGAGAATTGTTGATCATTCAATGCTCGGTTCTCAAGTAGTGTCCATGCTTCTTGAGGCATTTTATCCACAAAGTTCCCTCCAGCTGAGGCATCCAACAATTGGCGCTCCAAAGGCAACAATCCTTCATAAAAATATTGCAACAGATTGCTCTCCTTGATTCCATGAGATGGACAAGATGCTACAAGTGCTTTGAACCTTTGGTAGAAGGGACAAAATGTCTCATCCACTCCTTGTTGAACTCCGGTGATTTGCTTCCTCATTATAGTGATCTTTGAAGCTGGAAAGTACTTGGTCAAGAACTCTGTTTTCATTCCATCCCATGATTCGATATGCCCAGATGGCAAATCGAATAGCCATGACTTTGCGTGATCCTCGAGGGAGAATGGAAATGCTTTTAACTTCAGAATTTGCATATCTGCGTTCTTAGGGCACATGCTTGCGGACACAAATTCAAAAGCCTTCAGATGTTTGTTCGGATCTTCATTTGGTAAACCATAGAACTTCAGTAATTGGTGGAGGAATCCACCTCTCAACTCGAAATCTCCCTCTTTCCCTTCTGCTGGTGCAGGGTAGACAATGCAAGAGGGTGTACCACCGATTGGTACATTGTTATCCACTTGGGCGGAAAGTGCTCTTATACTAGCCATGGGAGCTGGTTGAGGATTTGGAATCGTCTGAAGTGTGTCCTCGTCTTCCTCTGAATGTGTGACCGAAACAACAGATTTGACTTGTATGGAATCGTCATCTTCACTATCGAAATGCAACTGCCGGAATGTGTAGGGTGTTTGAACAGTAAAATTCGAGAGATTGGAAGATCCTTCTCCTCCCCTAATTCGTGCTAACCGCTCTTTGATTTCAGAAAACTACTCTTCACTTATCGGACGCGGACATTCTTCATCGGACATTCATAACCCTATACATTTCAAACAATTAATAAGTAAGTTAATAAAACTAAGGAAAACAAAAGGTAACTATTATTTACAAGTATAAGCTGAGTACAAGTATATTAGACTCAAGTTCGAACTTTGACATGTTACAAGGGTTAGAAATAACATTAATCTTTCAATTTATAAGTTTTATAAGTTTTCAGCTTCAAATTTCAAGTAGTAAAACAGCAATGGCAGATGAATTGGTAAATATCATCTAGACATAAACAACTCCATGGTTTCAGAAGGCTAGATGGCCAGGTAGAGATGAAGTAGGCTGGTAGGACTCGTTTGTGACTGCGGAGGTCGAAACCCCTTACCATGCAAGCATAGTCTACAGTCTAGAGATCCAATTTTGGTCCCAGGTACTTATCTCAGCCTAGACACCACCCAATACCCCTTACTCAGGTGAGAGTCGCTCATGTGTTAGACAATCCGACAAGAGTTAATGAGGACTCATGGGAACCCAATTAACAATTGCGACCTCATCATTCATCGGTTTTGCATCTTGAATTCCAGATCTGAAAAGAGATAAAACAAACAAACATTGGACAATATTATTTGAAATAAAAGAATAAATAAACACAAGAGACTTTTTTAAGTCCCTCCAAAATTGACGTACACCGAAAACCGGGTGTGACAATTAGAACCCTTTTTTGTAGTTTATAGCATATGATAAGAAGGGGTCGATACGACCGGGGACTTAAAGGGCGTTGTGTTTAAAGGTCACAATTAAGTTAGTAATATAAACAAGTATTCACATATTTACAAAGATAAACTGGGGGGTTTTAAGAGTTTGATTCTAATGTTCCTACTAAAACAGAAAATAAAAGTATTATATACAAGTGATCGGTTCATTCAATATTTCAAACAGAGATAGATTCGAATTCTAACCACGCATCAATGTCAAGTTTCATTCCCAATAATCTGAAGTCAAGCAAATTCTAATTTAAAGAAACAATCTCGAAATACAAGCTTGAAGAAGTCATTGTATCCCATTAATTCTACTGTAATTGTCTAAGCACAGAGAAGTCTAGAACTTATACCTAGTGTCGACTCTAAGTACTCGTCCACACTAAACATGAATCATTACGATTTATTAGAATGAGATTGAACAACAAACACATATCCGAGAAGTCATAATATGCAATCGTTGTAGTTTACGTTTTCAACTATTATTACATAGTTTCCACCACTTTAGATCTATACTTACTTGAAGAAGCTTAGATAAATCATGGCAATCAGCTAGCATGCATTCTAGCTTTAGTAATTTAAACAAAAACGCAAACTTTCAATCAACAAAAATTTGCAAGATCAGATCATAGGAAAATCATAAACGAAATACTAACATGCTTTATAAAATTGTGAATCCAAAGAACACAAAAGCAAACAAAATATGCTTCCAAAACTCAAACTTAACATCCGAAACATACTATTAAATTTGCTAGAGAAGTCTAAACAAAAGTAAAGGTAGGTTTACACTTTGATCAATCTCCAAGAAAGCTTGATGACGCCAGAGGGATGCTCGGCTTCAATGCTTCAAGTCACCAACTCTGCTACCTTACGTGGAGAAGTCCTTCAAGGTTTGGCAAGGGAGGATGAACTTGGCAAAGGTGGAGAAGAGGAGGCTTGGCTGCTGCTAGGGTTTTCTCTAGTTTTCTATGTGAATGAACCACATCATTTATGAAGCCAAGCAGCCTTTATATAGTGTCCATGAATTGCTCTTAGCCCTTGATCAATCTTGATCCAATGGTCCT
>NC_020491.1:1411350-1413139 GCF_000184155.1 Fragaria vesca subsp. vesca
TGATCCAATGGTCCTCCTTGATTGCACAAAATATGATATTTAACTCCATTGATATTTTCCTTATCTTCAAAGATATTTATCTTATCTCTAAAGATATTTCTAGACATGTGCAATAATGCTTTGAATGTAGCTTGAATCATGTCCAGATACATTATTTAGCCTCCAAGAGTCTTCATAGCAAGGATTACTTGTTCAAGTTGAACTTCTCTTCAATGATGTGGGACTAGCTCCACAAGTTTGACTTTTCTCCTCCCTTTTAGAGTTGGAATCCAAATTTGCTTCTTCTTCCTTCCTTTGACTTGGGCTTCCTTTTGGGCTTTCTACATTTTTCTCTTAAATCCACGATTTAGCCGTCTTTTCTCAATTTAGGCTCTTCTTGCCTCTATAATCACAAAACATGTCATAACTAACATTATTAAGGAAATAACATAACTAAATAGGGTAGGAAATACATTATAAACATAGCACTTTGTGCTCATATCAAGTTTCTAATATTATTTGGGGAAATTTTGAGTTAGAAGTTAGTGTGTTTTGAGGTTCGAAGGAAGAGCGGAAATGTTCGGATGCTTTTTTTACCCGAAACGGTTTTATGGTTTTGAAGGGTCAAAAGTTGACTTTTTAATCTGTTGGGTTTCTTGAGAAACTTCCTGCACGAAAGTTGTAGAGCACGACGATACGAGTTCGTAGACACATGACACGCGTAAAACGGACTTCGTATGTGGAAGTTATGGTCAGCGGAAGTTGTGGCTTTTCGGGAATATTTAGGTTAAATAGGAAATTTTCAGTTTGGGTCCTCAGTTTTTCAGAAACTAGATTTTCCTCCCTCTCCTTCTCTCTGTCCGACCCCGAGAGAATTCAAAGTCCTCCAGCCGACCCGACCCGGACCCGGTGACCCGACCCGGCTTTTCCGGCCACCTCCGACCGACCTAGATGCCGGCACCGGTCGGGTTCTCTTCCTCTCCTCCGTCTGAGCTGCCCTGTGGTGGTGACTTACGCCGATTCGGTCTCGAAGTGGTGACCCGAAGCTCGAAATTTCGGGTTAAAGACCCGGTCGGGTTTCAGACCTCCAACGGCGGCGACAAGGCGAGAGATCGGTCGGGATAGAAGCTCCTTGGCATCTTTGGTCCGACTTCTAGTGGCCTTGGAGCGCGACTCACGGCGGAGAGTGGCGGTGGTGGATTTCAAACTTTCCGACACGTTTCCGGTGATTTTCGGCCGGTAGTGTCTGGGGTGTTTTGTGGTGCTGGTTAGATAGTACTCTTCGATACGAACATGTTGATTTGTGGGTTGTAGGTTTTGGTTATCTTTATTGCATGCTAAGGTTTCCCCGTGGTGTTAAGTTTCGTTCGTTTCATTTTTTGAGTAATCCGAACATGAGAATCTGGTTAGTAGTTCTATAGGATGTGTTGGACGTTTCGGCGACTTTTTAGAGGTCAAGGAGGAAGTTTTGTCTCAAGTGGCAAGCTCGTGGGTTAGGACTTGAGTTTCGGCCCATGTTGGATAATGTTGTTTTTCATAGTTGCTAAGGTTAACGTTTTTGTTAATAGGTGACTTGTGGGGTGGTTTTGTGCTATATGCTTGTGTTGTGCGTGCGAAGACGCAACTGGATTTGAGGTGAGTAACATCTCACCAAGGTCCACTTTGGGACCAAATATTTATAATTATTATGATGATGATTATGATGTTGATTTTGATGATGATTATGATGAAAAATTTTGATGATAATGAGATTAATGATGATGATTATAATGTTGATGGAAAATGTTGATGATATGATAATTATGATGCT
>NC_020491.1:1413159-1421022 GCF_000184155.1 Fragaria vesca subsp. vesca
AGGTAGGTTTACACTTTGATCAATCTCCAAGAAAGCTTGATGACGCCAGAGGGATGCTCGGCTTCAATGCTTCAAGTCACCAACTCTGCTACCTTCGTGGAGAAGTCCTTCAAGGTTTGGCAAGGGAGGATGAACTTGGCAAAGGTGGAGAAGAGGAGGCTTGGCTGCTGCTAGGGTTTTCTCTAGTTTTCTATGTGAAATGAACCAACATCATTTATGAAGCCAAGCAGCCTTTATATAGTGTCCATGAATTGCTCTTAGCCCTTGATTCAATCTTGATCCAATGGTCCTCCTTGCACAAAATATGATATTTAACTCCATTGATATTTTCCTTATCTTCAAAGATATTTATCTTATCTCTAAAGATATTTCTAGACATGTGCAATAATGCTTTGAATGTAGCTTGAATCATGTCCAGATACATTGCTTAGCCTCCAAGAGTCTTCATAGCAAGGATTACTTGTTTAAGTTGAACTTCTCTTCAATGATGTGGGACTAGCTCCACAAGTTTGACTTTTCTCCTCCCTTTTAGAGTTGGAATCCAAATTTGCTTCTTCTTCCTTCCTTGGACTTGGGCTTCCTTTTGGGCTTTCTACATTTTTCTCTTAAATCCACGATTTAGCCGTCTTTTCTCAATTTAGGCTCTTCTTGCCTCTATAATCACAAAACATGTCATAATTAACATTATTAAGGAAATAACATAACTAAATAGGGTAGGAAATACATTATAAACATAGCACTTTGTGCTCATATCAATTCTAACTTATTGATCCCGCATAGAACTCAAGTAGTCAAACTATAATCTACTTCACGTTATGATCAGGTTCAAGTAAAACATGTTCAACTCCATTAAGCACAAAAGAACTAGGAAATCATGTAAACAAGAATATCGACTATGATCAAGCACTTGTATTCTTAACTTACAACTCTCTAATCACAAGATTAAATAAATCCTTTGGAACTCTAGAAAACATCTACTCTCGATCAAGCCTCATGTTTTCAAACCAAATAACTAATAAACAAAACCTAGGTCTTATTGATCCCGAGCAAAGATTTTGAATAAAAGTTCTATTGAAACGGTGATTGAGAATTTAACATAGCAATCCATTGAATCCAAAGCAATCAACTAAAGAAATAGAGTAATCATACTAGGGGCTTCATCTCAGCCCTAGCTAGAAGTTTAGAAATCCATAGATAAAGAAAACATGACTAGAAATAAAGAAAGCATGAAGGAAACAAGGGAAGAAATAGGAACTCGGGTTGAGAGATGGTGAGGCTCTGTCTTCTTCTTCTTCTCTACTCTTGCTGCGTCTCTGTTCTCTTGCTGCGTCTCTCTCCTCTTCTTTTAATGTCCTTAGGGTTCTCTTTTATTCTTCTTGAAATCCCAATTGATTTGGGCGTTTTGGTCTCCTTGTCCAACATGGAATTGTTATCTTCTCTCCAAATAACACAAGGTTATTATTGTCAATATAAGGATAGCCTTCCAAATGTGTAGACACGTTCAGCCCCTTTCCTTGTAGTATTAAGATTGATGGACTTGGGCTTCACAAATTGGAATCATGAGAAGAAACACAAATTTCGTTAGAATCTGCCTTCACGTGCTGCATCCACTCAAACCTTCATAACTTGCTCTAGAAAAATGCAAATCCACTTCCGCAAAATTCCTCAGAAAGCTAACATCCGTAGCTTTCCAATGGTGTATGGCTCGCCTCTAGATTCCTTGCCTCCAGATTCCTTGTGAGTAGGTATAGTTTAATCCTCAAAGTTGACGCACAGCAGGGCAGTTTCTGGATCACTTAGCTCCAAATTCTCTTTTTCTCCAACTTAACCGACAAAACATAAAAACCAAGTAAATAACTCAGAATTGACAAGAACTAAGCATATAATCATGCATCTAAGGGTATAAAAATGTATGAAATATGAATCTATCAGCCACTACCTGCATCTTGAAGATCTTCCCTTGCATAGCAAACCCTCAAAAAGATTCAACCTAATTTGATCTTTGTAAGGAGAATCAAAGGTTTGAAGTTTTAGGGTTTTTAAATTGGGTTTTTCTGTTTTTGCTTCGATTGACATGTTTAGGTTTAAAATTGATCTTCGGGCTAGTTAAGAAAGTTGTTTAGAATGTTGAGATGATGATTGTGTTAAAATATGGTGACGATCGGTGGTGGTTGGAATCTGGGGGTGGCAGGCCGCCGGTGCTGGCGGAGCAGACGGTAGTGCCGCCACTTTTGGGTTATTTTTCAAACTTCTTAAGTTGTCTTTGTTGAGAGGAGTCTAATGGTATGAAATTTGAGAATTATGGTGAAGTTTTGAATAGGTTTGGGATTATTCGAAGTTTGGTTTTATCGGTGTGCTACTCGGGAAGATCCTACCATTGGATTTCCCTTATTTCTATTTTAGAATGTTGAAATTAATGAAATGAGGTTGCGGGTGGAGTTTGGCATGAATCTGATAAGCTTAACCCTAGCTAGGGTAGTGGGTTAGGCGGAAGATTTTCGGGCTGTTATATTAAAGCAATTATTTTTTCCAAAATTAAAGAGTGGTTCTAAACATATTTATGGTGTCAGGATACGTGGTGACCTCTCACAAGTGGCGTTGCGGATATCGTCGGGCTTATGCCTAAATGTGTGAGTGGACACTTTGTTTTTAAATGAATAAGCATGCATGGGTTTCTTTTGGAAATTATCGTTCTATTTTCCGAGCTTATATTATAATTTCGGTTTATGATATGGTCTTCAAATTTATTTGAATTTGAACCATCGATTATGTGTTGGTCATGATTTATAGATTTGAGCTCGGGTTATTAATTTGGTATTTGAGTTTTGATATTCTCTATGATTCCCGGATTTAATTATTATCTTTTTTATTCGTTGACTTTGAGACTTATAAAAGATTACCGAAAATGGGATTTTCGGTAGTTTTCTATTTATAATTTTCTCGTTTATTTGTGGGCTATTGATCTTGACTTTGAGAATATTTTAGCGAGTATTTTGGGTTGAGAAATTATTTACGATTTATACTTGATAATTAAATCTCACTGATAAATATAGATTTGAGAATATTTTGATGTGTGAGACACGTCATTGAGTTTTACTTTATTTTCTTATAATAATTTCTATGTACGGTTGGGAACCGTACTCGTAACTGCAATTGCACGAACTTGGGGAAGCTTTATGGATTTAGATGTTTACGTATGATTTTAGTCACCATACTAGAGTCGCTCTTATTCATTACTAGCTAGTCTTTATTAGCGGTCCTCATCATAGGTGAGTCGAGCGCTTAGCGTGGGAAGCTATTATAGTCTGGAAAGCTCCGATCGGTTTTTATTCATTGCTAACTAGCCTTTATTAGCGGTCCTCACCATAGGTGAGTCAAGCGCTTAGCGTGGTACGCTACTAGAGCCTGGGAGTAGGGCTGGGCACTTAGTACCGGAATCCCGATCCCGTACCGGTCCTGTCCTGAAAGTTAGCGGGACAGGACGGGATAGGTTTTGAAAATGGCAATCCCGTCCCGTCCCGTCCCGTTATGGTAATGTTGAAACTGGACGGGACGGGATTGGGACTATCCCGAAAAATCCCGTCCCGTCCCGTAATATTAGAATACTTGATTTTAATCATTTTATATTTAATTTTTTAGGTTGCATGGTATTACAATGCACTCAACCACACTCAATTTGGTCTAAAACTTTACTTTTAATTTCATTTATGTTCTTTTTTTTTTTGCTTGTGTGATTTTAGATATTTTTAGTTGTTGTTTGAGGGTTAATTTTTAATATGGGGTGTTTAATACTTTTAAAGTGGGATGTAATTTAGCACCTATGCACCTATATTCTTGTTGATTTTAATACTTTTAATTTCATCAATGTTCTTTTTTTTTATTGTGTGATTTTGGGTATTTTTTTTTCGTTAATTTCGTTAATGTTGATTGAGGGAGCTGAAGACGTCCAAGGAAGGACTGTTCTCACAAACTTCTGGGGAATGAACTTCACCACCGATAAGTTGAGATCATTGGTCCGCAAAATGGCAAACCTTGATCGAAGCTCATGTGGATGTGAAAACCACAGACAACTACACACTGAGGATGTTCTGCATTGGATTCACAAGAGACGTCCTAACCAAGTCAAGAGGACTTGCTATGCTCAATCCAGCCAGATTAGACAGATCCGTCGCAAGATGACTGAAATCATGGTCTCCCAGGCCTCATCTTGTGATCTCAAGGATTTGGTGCGCAAGTTCATTGCTGAGAGCATTGGTAAGGAGATTGAGAAGCAAACTACAAGTATCTATCCTCTACAAAATGTCTTCATCAGGAAGGTCAAGATCTTAAAGGCCCCCAAGTTTGATCTTGGAAAGCTTATGGAGGTGCATGGTGATGAAGCTGTTCGCACCAAGGTTGACAGGCCTGCTGAAGAAGCAGTCCCTGAGGCACCTGTCGAGATTGTCTGAGCTTAGAAATTTGCAGTGTCTAGAGTTATTATGTTTTGTGAACTTGAATACCAATTACTTGTTGCTTCATGTTCTAGCTTTGCGAACAAGAACGTCGTTTTGACTTAAATTTTGTGCTTTTATTCTAAATACCTGAACTTTATTAAAAAAATAAAAAATAAAAATTGTCGAGATCGGGACGTACCGGACAGATTTCTAAAAATGCCTTCCCGTCCCGTCCTGTCCCGTTCTTTTATTTTCGGGACGGGACGGGATTCACCAAATCCCGGCTCATCCCGTCCTGTGCCCAGCCCTACCTAGGAGGCTCCGACCCAAGCCTAGGAGGCTCCTCTTACATGGTGATATCTCTTCCCCTTGTTTTATTTTATCAGTTATGTATTTGAGTAACCAGCAGGGCTGGTTTGTCTATTTTTATGAGATTCCTGTATTTGAGTTACTAGCGGGGCTGGTTTGTCTCTTATTACAAGATTTTCTGGATGTTAAGGTAAATGTTTGATCATAGTTGCATGAATCAAGTTTTAAAGTTTATACGTGGGAAAATATTTAAGTTACGTTTTGATAAATTATTTAATTTATCACTATGCCAAAAACATCATCAGACGACAGTTAAACTCCGTCGTCTGACCAAAAATTATATGTCGTCTAAGGGCTTACCGTCTGATAAGCTATCAGACGATGGTGTTTCACTGCCGTGTGAATGTTAGTCAGACGACAGATAATAAGTCGTCTGAAATTTGACAATTCTGGAAGGTTTCCAAATTTTATGTCATCTGAATGAAAAACCAACAACATTTAACTGTCGAGTGAAAGAAGAAAAAATGAAGGATTTGTCGAAATAGATGTAGTGTGATATAACCTTACACTACATATAATCGTCGACCTACATAACCTACAACGACAAAAACATTTACTTGTTACATTTTAATGTTGTCTGATGTTGTCCAATCTGAAAAATTATTGGACCTTATGTCATCTAAATGAATAATTAACAACATATATGTATCGTCTAATTAGACACTTATGTCGTCTAATTGTTCGTTTAACTTCAGTTTTATGTTGTTGAGAAAGATGACATATGTCATTTGATTGTCTATTAGACTGCATATTTTTGTTGCTCATGATAAAGACTTATATTGTTTGGTTGTCTATTGGACTTCACATTCTTGTTGCTTATTATAAGCACTTATGTTGTTTGACTATGAATTGAACTTCATATATAACAAAACAAAGAAAATAAGAAAGAACTAAAACTTCATTGAATGTTAATAATCCACTTCAATTGAAAATCCATTTGAAGAGTAAGAGTACATAATACTTTTTGATCCTAAACTATATAAGGCTATAAGCTGCAGTCCAACTTTCAATTGATTCACTAAATGAACATATGAACCCAATCTATTTTTAGAAATGATGGACCGAAACCTATTAACGCTGTCAACATTGGTGTCATTCCTCTCAACGGGGATTCAAGTCACAAAATGACTTTTGAACCTTCTGCAAACACTTATACCTGCATATCGACCAAATCAACAAAAAAAGGAATAAGATATTAGTTCATTTGGTGCATGCTCCACACAACACATGGATCCTCTCCCTGAAACCAGAAAACTCACCTGAACAAACCAGAAACAAAGTGGTCGAACTTGTCAAATTGACTAAAATCAACATAACCCTGCATTACAAGGAGCACTCAGTACACAGATATGAATACATCCAAATGTCCATTTAGGCATTTACAATTTACCAACTCAAAAAATGAATAAGCTTATAATAACTAGGATTTAAAGGACAATTACACGAAAGATTTCACACCTCAAACTTGAGACAATATAACAATATAACAATAAACATGCACCATTGAAACATTACCAGAGAAGGAATGTATAGATATAGACAAAAGTAGATTAAAGATTGAAGGAATAGCTGATTCGGTCATGGATCAGAGATCAATCGGGGTTTAAGTGGTACTATAAAAATGCATAGAACTTGCAAATGTAGTAAATGATTAATAATTTAGCACATAATTCCAGCAGTCCAAATTACCTTTTCACTAGGACAATCTCTTATCAAGACACGAAGACTTCAACCCGAAGTGCCCATCTGAAGTATAGCTATAAATAGTTTTATCGGAAGCACATCCCTAAAATCACACAGGCAACTTATCAATAATAGTAATGGTTTCATAATCAAAGAAACCCTAAAGAATATATATGATACATGACCCATTCCGAGCCTATCTATCAACTGAAAATCCATACACATTGACGTACCAGCATTTTCCTGGTGAGAAGTGATACACATTGCGCCATGTGTCGAACAAGCTCACGTAGTCATCCTCATATGTGAGAGTTTCTACTATGTCAAGCCCGAAACAAAAGATTTGGTATGGATGGAAGACTAAAATATGAATAAATGTTATACACCCCAAATCTGAATCGGCGGTAATCATCAAGTGAATAATATAACTCCTCTGTTTCTAAAACAACAAATTACCCTCCTCTGTTTTCAATCTACCCTATCAAACACTTCCTTTCCTAAACATCCTTGGGCCTAAACACTACCCACCTAGATTCAAAGCAATTTGGTTTTCAAGTTTATCAATCTTATCTTGTTGGCTTCTACACATTTGAGAAATCACCTTTTGCCTTTCCCTCTAGATTCTGAAAGTTTTCTTCTAATTTTCAAAAAGCATCCTCTTTAGATCCCAACTCTTGTCATTCTTCTAAAAATAAATCAGGAAGAAAACAAAATTAGCAATTTATGAAGTCTTATCATGCATATGCTTATTAGTTGCAGAGTACACAAGTTCACTTTGATAATGGATATTTAAGGGACAGTGAAAAGACTCTCTTAACTTAGGCTTCCTTGAGCTTACCTGATTTCTTAGCTTTTGAACCTCACCCGTATTCACTTGTTTACTAGACCTAATTCAAAGTTTAGAACCCATGCTGCAAAGTTTCGAGAACTTAAACTCTCATTCAGGTCCAGCTTCGAAGGGCTAATTCTTGCATTGCTTCCAGCTAGCAGAATGCTCCAGACCTCCTTAATGTTCTCTACTTTGGCTTCTATAACTTCAGGTATGTGATGAATGCCTTCAGAAGCTTGCCTCATCTCCAAAATCTGAATCGGCAAAAACCCATTTCAATTCTCCAAACAAACAACAAGAAGAGATAGAATTTAAAAACGAACAGATTGAGAATTGAGATCTAACTGACCTGGAATTGTTTTCTCCACTCGACGTCTCTCCTCCTTCCTCCTTCTCTCTTCTTTGAGGTGACCTTGACCTCGCATCTTGTGGTCATCGGGAAATCACAAGGGAATGACGATTCAAACGAAATCGGGGAGTCGGAGAAGAAGTAGATGTTGGAACTTGGAAGAGAGAGAGAGAGAGAGAGAGAGAGGCCGTGCGGCCAGA
>NC_020491.1:1421042-1424094 GCF_000184155.1 Fragaria vesca subsp. vesca
CTGTCAATTTCATCATTATTAATTCAGTAGTAGATAAAAAAAATTTGAAACATTGGCATACACATATTGTCTTGGTCAAGTCCTCAATGACCAGTAATCTCGTATTGACGTCAATATGTTCAACCCAACAAGCGCATTCTAAAAGGAAAAAAAAAAGAAAACAACAGTGAAAAACATTGTATTAACTTCACCATGCAATTTACTGAATCTCTTATATAGAGTCATTGAGGAAAAAATGCTAAGATCGATCTACTGTAATATGGCCATCAATTTTTTTTTCTTCTCTTGTATTAGAGAAAAGCTTGTCTCACGAGATATACTTCACAATTTATTTCAGCCAAAGGAAAAAAGATTTGTATATATTAAGTGAAAATTTATGGTCTATTATAAAGGAGGATAATTTGGGATGTTTGGGGTTGTGTTTGTAGTAAAATGTCAAAATAAAAAAGTAAATAGGTTGTGTATTAATCATGAGGTGTGTATCTATCATTTAGCATTGTGTGAATAAAATTTCTCTCATCAGACAACATGTATATGTAGTATAAGTTTATTAAGAAACGATTGATTGACCGTGTTTACCGAAACCGGAAATTTATCAAAAATGTCTAAATTTTGTAACAAAGTCATGTTTCACTATCGTGATCATTTCCAATATTCAAACTTTAATTTTTTAAATTTTAGTTATTTGAATCACAATGGGCCTATTAATGTGCTACAACATGTTTACTAGGTTATATCCAAATATACATCTTTATAAAAACAACTATATGGAAGAAATAAAATTTACAAAATTTGACCGTACGATGAGATCACAATGGTTAAATATGGATATGGTAAAAAATTTACCTATTTTCGATAACGTTTAGGTTTCAATCGCATGGGTCAACTTTATTTACGCCTATACTTCCTTATGATTCTCTATGGGAAACTATACTATTGATTTGTAAAAGTGATTGAATTTTCACATTGATTAGTTTCGTCAATACTAAAGGAGAGTTTGAGTTTTGATGAATCGAATATATAAGTTTTGGGCGGAGTAGATAAGAGCGTTTTCATTTTGATAATTTTGTTGACTTTTTCAAGTATCAATCACACAACATGTATATGTAGTATGAGTTTATTGAAGAATGATTAAACTAATGTTGACTGCATCGACCGAGATCCGAACATTATCGAAAGTGTCTGAATTTGTACCATAGCTAGGTTTCGCTATTATAATAATATCCAATACTCAAACTTTAATTTTTTTTAGTTTTAGTCATTTCAATCATAACGTGCCTACTAATGTGTTATAAAATGTTTACTACATTATACCTGAACATGTATCTTTATAAGCCAACTGTATGAATGAAATCTACTTTGCAAAATTTGACCGTACGATGTGATCACATAAGTAAAATATGGATACGGTAGAAAACTTACCAATTTTCGATAAAGTTTGGGTCTCGATCGTACGAGTCAACTTTATTTACGTTTAAATTTTTCGATGGGGACTTATATAATTGGTTTATAAACATGTCAAAATTTTCTTATACATTAGTTTCGTGGGTACTCAATGAGAGTTCCAGCATTCACGAATAAAAAAAAACGTTCGGCCGGAAGAGATAAGAGCGTTTCCGTATAGATAATAGGCATATCATTTGTTGACCAATTTCAGACCTCTTACTACCACATATTTATGTCGTCTGAGTCACACAAAGAAGTGGCGCCATAATTTGTTAAGAGCGGGAAAATTTTGAATTCGCTAAGATTGGGAAAACAGCTTCCACGCGCAATTGAAAATTTAAGGTTCTTTTTGGACGACATAAATATGTCGTCTCATAAGTAAAACTCTACACAGGGAAGTTTGAATTGAAGATTTCAGTTTTTTTTAGACGATATATATTTGTCATCTCCAGAAGTACATTAAAAAAACTGAAAACCAGATTTGGACAGCCTTCCTCAGACAACATATATATGAGGTCTCAATTTTCAGCAAAAAGTGAGAATTTCTAAGTTCGAATTGAAAATTTCAGTTTCTTTCAGACGACATATATTTGTCATCTCCAGAAGTATATTAAAAGAGCTAGCTGAAAACCGGATTTGGACAGTCTTCCTCAGACAACATATATATGATGTCTCAATTTTCAGCAAAAAATGAGAATTTCTAAGTTTGGATTGAAAATTTCAGTTTCTTTTAGGCGACATATATTTGTTGTCTCCAGAAGTACATTAAAAGAGCTGAAAACCTGATTTGGACAGCATTCCTCACACAACATATATATGATGTCTCAATTTTCAGCAAAAAGTGAGAATTTATGGGTTTGTTGACACCACACCTATATGTCGTATGATTTTTACAAACCTAGAAAAAATGAACTAGCCTCTAAAAGTATTGAAGTAGGATGTCATTGAGACGACTTTTACATTTTATATATCGTCTAAAAAACCACAAAAACCATCAGACAACACTTGTTTGAAATGCTGCTTTATATGTCGTGCCTCTTGTGTTATCTGATGATGTTATTGGCATAGTGTATTTTGGTCCACTCACTCTAACGTTTTTCAATTGGGCCCTTCAGTTTCAAATGCCTAGATTGCAAGCTAGCTTAGAAGAGGTTGGGCGTACACGGAGTTGAGGAATATTCAATATTACAGCTTTCGCTGGCTCTCTTACCTATGTTTTCATTCCTTTTTAGAATTGCTCTGATGACCTTTCAGATTGTTGTTATTTAACTAAGGCATGTTGTGTTCTAGGTGTGGATGTAGTGCTCCAGGAGTTAAGGATCACTACCAGGACAAGCACTTTAGCCGACGAAAAATTTTCGTCGGCCTGTTATCTTAATTCGTCGGCTAAGATCTTAGCCGACGAAGGCTCGTCGGCTATAGTGTCGTCGGGAAAAGCTCGTCTGTGATGACTTTAGCCGACGAAATTTTTTTTTTCGTCGGCTATAGTCCCACAGTTAGCCGACGAAAAACATGTCGCGGTTTTTTTTCCAGACTTTAGCCGACGAAACAATTAATATATTCGTCGGCTAAAGTGTGTAATAAATATTAAAAAATAACTATAGCC
>NC_020491.1:1426756-1431136 GCF_000184155.1 Fragaria vesca subsp. vesca
CCTGGTTTTTTTATTTTCGTCGGCTAAAGCCTTTCTTCTGGTAGTGGATGGTTTGTTTTGATTATAGAAATGTATGTTTGGATTTGACAGGTAGGGTTGTCTATTTTCAAGGGAGGTTATGCCGAAATTTTGATAAAATTTCCCTTGAGTGGACCCCGCAGGGTTTACTCCGGATCCACGGGAAATTTGGGGTGGGTCCTGACAGGTACCTAGACCTCCTGGCCCTAGTCTCAAGGGCAAGGAGGTGCTTCAATTTTTCTTTTATTTCCCGATCTGTTTAGAATAATGACCTATAATCTATGTTTTTTCCATAAATTATAAGGTTTTTTTTGTTGTTTCTTTTTCCCCTATAGTAATTGCCCATAGTCTTATTTGACTATAAAATCACTTTGTGATGTTGAATGAGCGAGAAAAGTGTAATGAGGGTACTATCCTATGTGAATCACTTGATCTTATTTGCCCTCTGTACGTAAAACAGTACATTGATTCATGATGTATCATTTATTTTCAATGGTATGAAATACCATTTAATTCAAAAAAGAAAAGATAGTAGCATGAAATGAGCAAGTAGGGTGAAAAAGAAGATAATAGGGTGGCAATAACCATATCCTAAATAAATCTATTTCTTTAAAACTAGTTAGAAGATAATAGATGGCAATAGCCGCACTCTAAATAAATCCAACTATTTAATAGAAAATGCCCATTTCATACTAATTGAAGGGGCTTACTAACCATCCCAATGAAAATCTTTTTCCGTGCCAATTTGAACAAATTTTAAGAAAGGGAAAATTTTCAAAACAGTACATCAACTTTACGCTACTGATAATTTAGGTTTCTTAAGTTTCCAAAATAGCACATTAGTACATGAACTAACAAATTTGACATCATTTTTGTACATGACGTTAAGTTTTCCGTGAAGTAGCATGTTAAGTGTAATATTTTGAAGGGCAAATTGGCCAGTTCAACATTTTGATCTGGAAGGTGGTCACAAATTGATTTTTATTTTTTCTTTTTTCCGATGAGAGGACACAGATTGATTTGGAGAAATATGTAGGAGGCTTTTTCTTTTTTTCCAATTAAATGTGTTTCTGAATTTTAATTCAAAATTATAGAATATAAGGTAAGGATAGAATTATGGTGCCAAAATACCATTTCACCCTCATGTATTTGACCCCGTTACAGAAAACTTAACAGCGTGGACAAAAATGATGTTATGTTGCCATTTCACCCTCATGTATTTGACCCCGTTACAAAAAACTTAACAGCATGCACAAAAATGATGTTATGTTAGTTAGTTCATGTACTTATGTGCTATTTCAGAAAGTTAAGAAACCTTAATTATCAGTGGTGCAAAGTTGATGTACTGTTCCTATAATTTTTCCTCTTAAAATGATGACAATTTTATCCTTAATAAGTATCAACCACTAACTCACATCTCTCTCACTATCTCGATCTAAAAACTTATCTCTAACTTGGATACAATTCACGCAAGCGAACGTATCGTTGTCAAGATAGGGAAGTATAAATGCCCAAGTTATCGTACCACGGGGATTAGTGGCTAACCCACAATCCTAGGCTAATCGGAACAAAAGTTAGTAAGCAAACAAAGGAAAAGAAAAAGAAAATAAGGAAAATGCTAAACTAGGCACCAAGCCTTAGTAATGCTCGGCTCTAGTTCTCACCAAACACTATGCCAATTTTGCCATTGCCAGTCGTCTGATTACTTTTTTGCGTGTCGTCTATCGAGCTGTCATCTGATAAGCATTCAGTCAACAGGCATAATTTGTCGTCTGAGAAAGGTTATACGACATACTGTATGTCATCTGTATGAATCCAGGTTCGTAACACAAAAAATGAATCTGTCGTTAGAAAAAGTTACAACGACAGTTCTCTATCGTTGAAAGAAGAATTAATCAACAAATAATTTCATCCGTAGGTCGTCTCAAATTTATTCTAACGTCACTTATATGACGTCAGAATAGCTTTTTTATTTATCCACTTAATTTATCCGTCATATGTATTTTAGTACTACTATGTTTTTCTATCGTTACAATAGTTTAAAACCTTAAAACTCAGACGACATACACTATTGTTCTTTTACTTTAAGACAACATATAAAAGTCGTTTGAAAGATGTAAGACGTCGTCAAAGTTCATGGAATATCTATTGTCTGATTTTGATTTGGAGGTCACCAAAGCATTTGCACAAACTAATTTAGAAATCTAAATTCACTGTCATTGCCAAAACCAACAATATTTACAAAGAGTTATTTGTCCTAAGTAGACATATAAGCTATAACACCAATAAGTTATTACTCTAAAATGACCTACAATACATATTTGCAAGTTCAAAGTCACCTATTTCCTTGACCAAAGCAATAACACCTACTAGACATTCTGCGGTTGGATTAGCACTACTACAAAAACGTTATCAGACAACACTCATCAGACAACCTTTTAGGGTTCCCTACTTGTCTGATGAAGTGAACTGTTATATACAATGCAAAGTTACAAAGTTTTGTTGTCTGATAACACGAAATTGTCAGGTTATATTTCAAGAGTTCAAAACACAACAACGATGCTAATTTTCTGTTGTATGATTTATGAAAATTTTGGCGGAAGGATTCCCCCCATCACCAAATTGAAAGTCGTGCAAGATGCAAAATGTTTGGACAATAGACTTTTATTTCTTTGTTGTATGATGTTGTTACAATTTATACTAGGCAATACCTAGTGCAAGTTTAGAAAATATATACAACAGTTAAAACATTATATTGTGTGACTGGAAAATCTGGTGGCATGCCAAAGTCATTTTGGCTCCAAAGTTTGCCTCCATTGATTTGGTGTGCTATGCCAAAATAGTTTTGGCTCCAAAGTTTCCCTCCGAGTATATATTCTGTTGTGTGAAAAAGTTGACAAATTTAATAACGTACCCACCAACCCTAAACGCTGTCTCACACTCTCACTCTCTCGCATTCATATCGCTGTCTCTTTCTCTCTCTCACATTCATTCACCCAAAACCCACCAAACAGATCAACTCTCACTCTCAAACAGATTGAGACTCTCGCCCTCTCACTCTCAACGGTAAGCCCTCTCTCTCTCAATGTTGTCTCAACTCTCACTCTCTCGCCCTCTCTCTCAACGTAGAGTTAGATTTTGGAGAGGATCAGGAACCCCCAGATGAGTGCAACGAGTTTCAACGGTTGGTTGAGGAGGCAAACAGACCGTTGTATGCCGGTTGTAAGTCGCACACCAAGTTCAATGCACTTCTACGATCTTTTGTATGCTTTTCTCTTTTTTAGGAGTTTAAGTGGGCTTCTTTCGCCATTGCCAATTGGTGAAGGTGAAAATTGCATTCCAATTGTTCGACGAAATGCCTCTGAGGAACTGAAATTTTCACTTATAGCTGCATTTCTTGAGGTGTGGTTTCTGGGTTTAATTTGTTCACCTAGGTTCGGAGTCATAGAGCTTCCAAGCACTGGAAAGTCTTGCTCTAATGGCACTGAATATGGCATCTCTATTTTTCTTGCATCCTTGTATTTGGGTTAGTATTTGTGTAAAATTTTAGTGCATGTTGATATGTTCTTTGTACAATTGTTGCATTCCTGTCTGGATTGGGTAGCCAATTTTATGTCTAGTGCCTTTTTAGAGTACAAGCACAACAAAAAATAAATGTAGTTGTTTAGAGGGAGCTGTATCCATGTATATTGTTTATGCTTCTCCTTGTTTCACCTTCTTGTTTGTATTGGATCTAATTGTTACAACTTTGCGATACAACTTAACCATAGTTCTCCTCGAAAACCTCCTGAGTTGCCTGTTGAATATGTACAGGAACTTCCGCCAGCAGCTGTGAGGGAGTACGGACATCAAATGGCAGACCATATATTTCTTAAGGTTCCAAATTGTGGAGAACATTGGAAAATAGAATTGAGAACATCACCTCGTGGTGACCGGATGTGGTTAGAGAAGGGATGGGAAGAGTTTGCCAGCTTTTACTTACTGGACCAACGCGACATGGCAATTGTCACATCTTGGTTCTTAAGTCAATTTGCGGTTATTTACTTTGGGTTACTTTGACCTTCTACTGTTTTAAGTAACCGTTTACTATTTAAGACTCTAAAAGTTGACTTTTTCTTCCGTTTGGAATTTGGGAAAACTTTCTTCATGAAAGTTGTAGAGGACGTTAATACGAGTTCGTAGACATGCTAAACGTTAAAATCGGAGTTAGCATGAAAAAGTTATTAGATAAAAAGAGTAGACTTTGTTTGGTAAAGAGGGTGAATTGTTTTAGTAGGTATTATTTTGGGGTGTTTTATTGTTGGAGTGGGATTTTAAGTGGTGGACCAGGTCAAAAGGCCCAACTCATTCTCTCTCTCTCTC
>NC_020491.1:1431156-1438299 GCF_000184155.1 Fragaria vesca subsp. vesca
TCTACTCTACTCTCTCTCTCTCTCTCTCTCTCTCTCTCTCTCTCTCTCTCTCTCTCTCTCTCTCCCGAGCCTACCCCGACCCGCTGGAGACTTCAGCTCTGCCCGCCGCCGTCCGGCCACCAGCGACTGCCGGACCACCCCAGCTCGGACCCTCGCTGCCCCTTCTCTCTTTCTGGGCCGGTGACCGCACGCGGGACGCCACTGATTGAGAGAAATCCCGCCGAGAACACCGACTGCCAACTCACCGAAAATCCCACCTCCGGCCACCAAAGTTCGTGATTCTTGGCTCATCTGGTAGCTCTCATCAAGGTGAGTAATCCCTCAAAAGGAATTGGTCCAATTCGATCTTGTTAATGAGAAATGTTTAATTGAAGTTCTAGGGATTTATGAATGTTTTGGTTCGATTACCCTAGTTAGCCTTAGAATTGGACTAAGTGCTAGTTATGAAAATTGTTGTGCTTGATGAGAGGATTATTCTGTTAAAATTTGGGAGGCATTGGATACCGCTGGAGTTCGGCTGCCAGCCGCCGCTGCCGGTGGTGCAGGCGGCGGCGCTGCCTCTTAGGGGTAGTTTTTCATGTTTTTGAGTTTATTTTTATGAGAGGAGTTTAATGAAGTAAAGTTTGGAATTTTGGAAGAGTTTTGATAAGATTTGAGATTTTTCAAAGATTAAAGATTTTGCCGGTTGTTAGAATGAAAAATCCGGCCGTTGAATTTCCTTGGTATTTAGCCTGGAATGTTAGAATTGATGATTAAAGGTATGGTGGAGTTTGATGTGAATCCGGTGAGTTTAACCCTAATAAGAGTAGTGGGTTAAACGGAAGAGAGTTACATGTTTTTATTCACGTATTTATTTTCCGGAATTGAAGTTTGGTCCTAAACATGGTTGTTGTGCCAGGATTCGAGGAGACCTCACTTGAGTGGCGATTCAGATTTCGTCAAGCTTAGGCCTAAATCTGTGAGTGGACATTTTGGTTTTTAATTAATATGCATGCATGATTTTATAAGTTGTCTATTATATTTGTCCAAGTTTAAATTATAATTTCAGCTTTTGAATTGGTTATGGATTTGAGCTTGGGTAAGAGTTTTGGTATTTGAATTATGATATTCTTTTGACCTCTGGATTTGAGATTTCTTTAAAGATTTGAGTATTGTCAAATTTTTGAAACATGTTAATGATATGAGTTATTTATTTCTTTGAGCATTTTAACGTGTGGGACACGTCATTGAATTTAATTATTTTTTTTGCTCTTTGAATTCTTTGAGTATGGTTGGGAATCGTACTTATGCTTTAGTTATGAGTTTCGGGGAAACTCACATGGATTTATGTTCCTTTATTTATGCCATACTTGTTGGATCGTTATTATTCATGCTAGCATGTCGTTCCGCCTTTCGAGGCGATGTAGCTTCCACGTTTTAAGTGGGGTTACTCAAGCCCTTTCCGCCTTCGGGTGATGTGATGTAGTCGACGACATCACACAAGCCCTGCACTCTCTCGGTTATCATAACGTGAAGGTGTAGGGAGTATGGGAGTACTTTTGCCTGGGAGGCACCCGAGCCTGGGAGGCTCACGTGTATGGCTATAGTTGCTTCTTATTTAACATTTATTGTCTTGACTAGAGGGGCTAGTCCACCTTTTCGATATTTCATTTTACAAATGTCTTTATGCACCTTTAATGTTGTTTTTGACTAGCGGGGCTAGTCCATTATTATTTATCTTTGTCGTTATTTTGACTAGCGGGGCTAGTCCGTTTTCTTGGGATTTTCTTTATGAAGGTATTATCAACGCTTGCATGCAACGGATTTCTTGATTATTGGAAAATGGGAAAGTAATTAAGTTTGGTTAACATGTTGCGATTAGTTACTTGATTATTTTTCGTCCACTCACTCTAACGTTTTAAATTACTTTTCCCTGGGCCTTTTGGTTTTAAATGCCCAATTTGCAGGCTAAGTTATTTGAGGTCGAGCGTACATGGAGTCGAGGCATAGTCAGAGGTTGCTTTCGCTTATTCTTTAGTCATTGTTTTTCGTTTAACTTTAGATATGCTATGATAATCAGTTAGTGAATTAATGTTGGTTATTGTTGGTTGTGGGATTAGTTTAGTTGAGTAATTGTTATATTGGGAGATGTGTTGAACTTGGGGAGCAGAAAGGCTCCAGGTGTTGAGGATGGATGTTTATTTATAAAAGTGTTAAGTTGGATTTTTCAGGTAAGGGTTATCCATTTTCAAGGAAGGTTATGCCGAATTTTCGGTTAATTTTCCTTGAAGGTGGATCCCGCAGGATTTACCTCGGGTTTCAGGGTGAAATTCGGGGTGGGTCCTGTCAGTTGGTATCAGAGCATTAGGTTATCCAATTCCTATCACTACCTCATATATTTGGTGATACTTAGTGTCTATAAGAGTGATAGTTCAACCATGGCGGATCCATTAGCATTATATGCATCAGATGCTAGGTGTTTATTAGGTATGTGAGGTAGTTGTTCTTATCTTATTTATGGACAGTATTGTGCCATAAATGTCTACATCTTCAAGACTATGCCTCAGTACGCCGACCTCCAGGAGTATCTTGGTTATTTTCCGAGTAATGGAAAGGTAAGTGATGTACACCTTTCCTTTATGCTTTATTGTAGTTGAGAGATTCTGAGATCAATTATTAGTCGTGAAGTGGCATGCATTTATGATGTTCATTTGCTTTTATGTAATGAGTTGTTGGACTATGATTAAGATATAAGTTGAGCTCTTATGTGGGTATTAATGATAGAGAATGATTGAGAAATTTCTAGGTAAGATTGGTCAATGGATAAGAGATATCATAGGGAGTTAAGTTGTCTTGCTTTGAGATAAAATGTGGAAAGCCATTGCTTGAGCGAATAAATTGTGGAGATTAATTGATGTGTTATGTAGGGCTATTATGCATTTCTTATGAAGTTTATGCATTGAGGTTTTGTTTCTGAAATTGTTATTGGTCTATTTAGGGTTGGTATCTGTAATGTGGGATTGGCCCTCTTACTTATGTTGAGTGTTTTTAGATGGATTGTAAGTGTAAGAGGCTCTGAAATGCAATGGTAAAGCGGATGCCCGATAGCTATGGTTGCTTTGACTTTATGGCAACAGATGTAGAATTTAATACATGATGTCATTGGGTATTTTAATTGTTGCCTGAGACTGATGCGTAGAGATGTTGAACTTATTTGTTTTAAGCAATATATTTGTGGTCAGATGACTGAACGTGGGGAATGAAGGGGAGAAGAGGAAAGTGCAGCTTTTGTGTATAGGTGTCAGTTTTATCAACAGGTAAAAAGAGTTATGGAACAAATCAGAATATGGAAACCGAAGTTGTAGAAATTTATCGAAAAAGCGTAGATGGGTGTCCATATTTATTTTAAGCGACTTTGTTTTGGGTTAATTGATACAAGTTAGTTTTGGACAAAATAGTGTTTGGAAGCGACTCGTTCCAACTTTTAAGTCTTTTGACTGTGGCAGGAGATTACTGACGAACCTCTATCGTCTAAAGGTAATCCCAATCTTCGATATCTTCAGTCATTGGTGTAAGCAAGGTTGAAGTTGTAAGTTCAAAGAGGGGGTTGGTTAGAAAATCGTGGTATCAAGTCGAGTGATTGTTAGGAGAAGTGTCGGGATAAAATTTGGATTGGTAATGTGTATGATGATACACAAGGATAGTTTAAGCGGTGTAATTGGGGTTATTGATCTTGAAATAATTTTTTTTCGCTTTAGCTATTGTTATTAGCTGATATTAATAATTCCTAAGAGGATAAGTGAGATGTGGATCTTGAGGTAGTCTTTCCCACAAATGTAGCTGCTGATTAAAGTATTGCAGTGGTGAAATTGACTAGTTGGGATTGGAAGTTATTGTTGAGGCTCTATTAGATTCGAGCAATCTCATGTTTCTACTTGAGCATTACGCAGGCGATAATACGGTTGATGCACAATTTTTGAGATGGAGCATGCGGCCGTCAATTTTGTGTTACTTGAGTGTTAGCTCAGGTTATGAGGAGATTTGGGCATCTCACTTATGTGAAGAGTGTGTGATTTGTTTCTAGAGCTTGTTTTTAGACCCCAAATTCTTTGAGGTAACAACTCGAGCAGTGTGGCAATCGATGAGTATCGTCGAGGTGTTCTAAGATCGACTTGTTCTTGATATAAGTAAATTTTTGACATGAGTTGAAGAGTCGGGCCTTGCAGGGTGCAGTTCGACTCAGGATTGCTGATCATCATATCTTATCGAGAAAGGCGTTCTAGATTTTTGTACGCATTCGTACAATTCAGCTTTCTACGAGAAGTATTAATCTTTGGCATCTAGCAATTTTGGCGACTTGAGCATTGGACTCTAGCTTTGTGCTTTCATCTTCCTTGGACATTATTGGACTTGTGTGATCCAGCTAGTTGGATCTAGAAATCAAATGGAAGAAAGAAAATCACTTTACATCATATGGGGGCAGCAAGAGAAGACTAGCTAGTGTTGAATGATAGATTGCCAACATAAGTTGTGCTGACACTTGAGTCGGTCAACTCAGAGTTTGTGTTTTGTTTGTTAGTGTGGTTATCAGGTGAGTAACTAAGGTGATTTGACGAGAATTTCTGTAATTTGGCAGCTATTATTTGTATGTTTCATTTATGGGACATTGACATTCGTTAATGACAACAAGAAATTCATGGGCAAAGCTTTACTCAGGAAAAGCAAGTTGGTTTTCGTGATCTTTGGCATCTTTAGCAACGCAAAATTATGCGAAAGAAGTATAACTCAGCGACGATTCTTCTTAACATTATGCGTAATGGCGGGGCCGTTACTTGAAAATCCTTGTTCATCGACTTGAGTTAATACGTGGTGGGTATTATACACAATAATACATGAGAAGCAAGTCATCAAATAGTGAACTTCCAATGGTGATTCTGTGATTTCGTTGACTCGCGTGAGACTCACTATTTCGATTCTCTTCCATTCGACCAACTGGTGTTATTAAGGTGAAGGTGATAATTGCAGACATGTGTTGCAGTAAAAGCAACAGAAATGGTCGCAATAAATAGTGAGCAACTCATCTCTTATTCATGGAATAGGTACTGTAACCTAAAGACTCGTCTGTATGTACGTTTGAACGAACTTGGTTCGTAAGAGGAGATACTTGTAACTTCTAAGGTATCGTCATGCGTCAAGTCATCGTATTTTTCTCATTTTTGGAGGTACCAGTTTCGGGTATGTTGATCGATTTTCAGGGTGATATTTTTCTTGTGCTTGTAAATCATTGGTAGTGGCGATTGTTGAATTTAGTATTGAGGGACGAGATTCCAACAGTTATTATTGTTTAGTAATGATTAATTTACGGGGCAAATTGTTAGAAATAATAATATGATTGGCTAGTGGTATAGCCTTAAGGAAAAAGATTTTTGACAATTCAGGAAATATTTTCAGTTAAGGCTTGTCAGTTCATAGGCATTAATGGAAAAATTGTGTCAGGTCATGTTAAATGTTTTTCTTGTGATGTGTGTTCATACATGATCGTATTATGGTGGGACCACTTTTGATCTGTATAAGACCTGGGAGGTCATTGTTGTATGGATACGATTTGTGATTCAAGAGACATTCAGAATAATGGTTTAGTATTATAAGATCGAATTAGCGTAATCTGGCGACAAGGGAGATATTTGCCGATCAGCTTACGATTGTGCCCAATCATATAGGTGGTGAAAGTCCAATTTTGATGCAAACAATCGAGTTTTGTTTTGATTAATTGGTGACGAAAGTAAGATGGTTTGAATCATGAAGTTTATTGACCATTAAGTTGGATTTTTCAGGTAAGGGTTATCCATTTTCAAGGAAGGTTATGCCGAATTTTAGGTTAATTTTCCTTGAAGATGGACCTCGCAGGATTTACCTCGGGTGAAATTCGGGGTGGGTTCTGTCAGCAACCTTCAGCTTTGAAAGCGAACATTCCCATTTCCATGTAAGCATCTATAGTTGGGATGATATGGAAATAAAATACCCTATTCGTAGTAGAGGTATGTATATATCAGTATATGGAAAGTTTTGTTAATTTGTGTTTGGAAATTTTTTGTGGACAACTCTATTGAATTAATCAATGGAATTAAAACAAGAGCTGATGCCAGTCCACCAGAAAGAAAAGAAATAGGAACAGAAGCTGTAGCTGTAGCCATTTCCAGTTCTCCCAGATCCCCTGCTGCTGTACATGTACGTGGAAGTATGTGGGTGAAAATTTATTTTGGTGTTTACAACTTCTATGGGAATTTTCCTTTGTATATGTCTGATAGGCTACATTGTGTTGAATCAATCATGGCAATTAAACAGAAGATAGGGTAAGAAGACGAAGGAGACAAACAGGATTTGAAGCTGAAGCTAGAGCCATTTCAGTTTCTCCCAGATGCTTAGCTGATGAACATGAATATGATACTTCCCAAATGAGCAGTTTCAGGTCGGACAAGCCATTTCTTGATATCAGAATTCCAGCCAAAACCTTGTCCTTTCGTGTGGTAAGCTTTTCTTAATTCCATATATATAATGAGAGAAATTAACGAGTTTGGGCACTATTACAGGTTTGTTGCTAAGTACACATTTGTAATGCAGGCGATAATGTACTTAGGCTCTTATCATATAATGAGTTTGAGGAATGTTTCGCATTTTAATCTAATAAGTTCTCATCTGTTTGCCGCTTGTTTTGGCACTCTTGTTTAAGTTCAATGCTATTAAAAATGTTGGTCAGTAAATGAATGGTATTAGTACCTGCTGGTCTTGGTTGCTGCACAATTGTGTTAAATACATGTTAGCTTGACTATTCCTTGCTTAAGATTTTGATACCATTTTATTAACATGAGCAGGAAGCTGTTTAGGGTTGTCACATGTGTCAAGTCATGATGGCTCTTTTGAATTGTAGTAAGTGGCTACATATTTCTTGTTTTGTAGTGTTTCGTTAAAATCTGAAAGTCTAGATTGCCATACAATACCTATTTTTGTTTGGGAATTAGATATTGGTTATGTAATTGAAAGCTTAAAGTAAGTGTCTTCCTTACTCTTTACTTCATCTTATATGTGTGTGTGTGTGTGTGTGTGTGTGTGTGTGTGTGTGTGTGTGTGTGTGTGTGTGTGTGTGTGTGTGTGTGTGTGTGTGTG
>NC_020491.1:1438703-1448446 GCF_000184155.1 Fragaria vesca subsp. vesca
CAGGTACTTTCCCCTAGACTTGGTAGAATTTTGCCTTATTTGATATCAAGGAAGCATAAATGTTGCAGCTACAGGTATAGATATCTATTCATATAGCTACTGTTCTGTACATATCTCATCACCTTTACTCTAAGAGGACACAGTTATTCAACCATCAATTTGATATAATTCGACTTTCTCTGCATTGAAAGCTAATGCAACTAGAAGGAACTTCAATTTGACAAGGGAATTTCCTTGTGATCTAGTATTTGGATATGGTGTGATTCTCTTGCTGTTTTGTGTGGATATTGATTTGGTTTTGGTCATTGTTATGCCATAATACTCACTTTGAGGATATAGGTACTGACTCTGAGCTCTCTACATCGACTAACTTTGCAAATGAACTCTACACAGCTGGGTCTGAATGGAGAGCTCTCAGGTAAGTCCATCACCTTAATTATGTCCTTATCTCTTACTTTTGTGCAAATAATCTGATTCTGTATACCTTGTGTATACAGGTGAGACCTTTATTTTGTTCAAGAAGCAAACTATCAGGAAGCTAGAAGTAAGACTCAAACTATCAATTTATCATCAATCTTTGACTGAAACGTACATTTAATTATCTTCAGATTTTAATACCACATATTGAACCATTTGCAGGATGCATGATCCTTGATTGGCTCAATTCACCTGTTGGAGTTGCCTTTCTCAAGGTAATCCTCTTACTCAATAGTATTCTCTACATTTGAATGGTGTTTGTGTTCTGTTAAATGTTAGTTGTAGCTAGAATTTAGCTTCTATGGCTAAGAATATTCCTTTGGAGTCCATCTTTAGTTTTGGGAGAGTGTCTTGTTAATTATGGAATTGTCATGCATTTGGCTGCTCTGAAATGTGAAACTTGTTGTAGGTTTTCTTAGTGGTCGAAGCCTTCTACCAAGACAATATCCTTCAGAAAAGAAGGAACTCAACTAAACCAACTACTTGCTAATGAGGACAAACCTGTATCACCAGAAGATGATCTAGAAAGCAATCATGCAAGCAAAATAGTACTGTTGTGCAATTCTAAAGATATAATAATATTGTGTGTAATTCTAAACTCTTAAGTTTATGACTGCATTATTATTTGCATCTTATATGTTGTACCATGGAGTTTAGAGTAAAGTCTTAATCTAGAAATTACCAATTTTAGTTGGTTATTGATTTGAATTTGATAGGAAAGTTAAGTTGTCAATGGCCTAATGCCTCTAAGGGATGCCTTGATCAGTTACCTGTTTAATAGCACATGTATGTTACCTATATAAGCTAAAACTTGAGGTAGTGGAAGTATATCATGGCATTATTTGGCTATTCCTGTGTCTTGAACCTTGGATATGATTTCAGACGTTTCAATATACACATGGTTTTCTTTTATGGATGAGCAAATTGTATATATGGATTATTTGATAGAGTTTGCATTCATTGGTATGTTAATATCATTGCATTTGCTAGATGTATCTCATATCATTGATATGTTAGACTAAAAGTGAGCAAAGATTTGTGTTACCCTTCTTTACTCTTTAGAAATTTGAACTACTATTTGATATCTCATATCATAGATGTATCTCATATCATTGATATCTCATATCAACTACTATTTGTGTTTGTGTTAGGAATCAGATTTTCGGGATAATGTCATGTTCATGTCTAACTTTAACATTATATTTTTCAATGGGACAAGAGAAACAAACTTGTCTACACCCAAGATGATTTGGATGTGTTAAGGAATGAGTGGGCAAAGTTCTTCATCAGCAAATACCTGTAGGGTGCATGATCTGGTCTGTTTTGGTGAACTTGGTGCTTTCTATATGTATGTGGTACTACTTTGCTTTTGAACTTAGTGTTTTTATATATTCGGAACAGCTATATGGTTGTACGTATTCATGTTGGAATGTTTTTGGACATGTAAGACTATCTAGGAGCTTAACTAGTTGTTTGTTTTCAGTTTATTATTCAGCTGTAATGTTGTTTGTGGAAGCTTGAATGATATATATGGAAGCTGAAATGCAATGTTTTATGGTATGAGTCAATTTGTGCAGCAGTTTCTTTTGTGATGTTTGTGTGTGTAAAACTTGGACAACAAAGTCTGTCCACATGAAAATGCAACTGTTGTATAATACTCATCAAACAAGAAAGCAGAATGCTATATCTATTGTGTGATACAACGGTCCAAATATTTCAGTTATAGATTATTCAACGTCACACAACAGTAAAGATAGGGAATAAATTGTTATAGCTTACTGAAAAACACACAACGGTAGAAATGAAAACCAACAGTTGTCTGAAAGGGTAAAAATACAACGAAAATGTTTTATTATTTGTTGTCTGAGTAGACTTGTCGATGCCGAGCATGTCGCGCATGGCATCGATCTGCGCAACGACTTATACAACGAAAGTATTGAACTGTTGAGCAAAATGTGATCACACAACGGTGATTTTCACACTTGTCTGAAGATTCAATCAGACAAGCCCGAGATATACCAGGGAAAACCTATAGTCACACAACGGTGTTGACAAATCTGTAGTAGTGTAGTTGAGTTCATTCTTTGCTGAAAGATATTGTCCTAGCAGAAGGCTTCAACCACCAAGGATCCCAATGCTTAATCATCTTGCTCAATTCCCCATATGCAACAGCTCTTAGGAATAGTTTCCTTTCTTCTGCAGATAGAACCAATAAGGCAATGTAATTTCACTAATAACTGAAATTTTGATCAAAGCAATAAAGAAGTCAATTCTAAATGATACTAGATTTCTTATGACTAAGATTTCTATTATTGAAGTCTTATCAATTCTTGATAAAGGCAACTCTAACAGGTTAAGAATGGGATTACCCTAAGAATGTTAGGACTTGAAAATACTGTAGTTCCTATACTTCACGAAAGAAAAATCAAGAAGGCAAGATAGTAGGAACAAAGAATTAATCAACTTCCACTAGATGCTTACTGTTTTCTCCACCATTCCAACCTAATGTATAGTACTAAGAAGCTATCCTTTATAAAAAGGGATCAAGCTAGGTTTCCACCATACAAATGGATACAAATGGGAAGTTCTCTTGTATACTTTCCATCCTCCAGTTCCTGCAATCATACAAAATTTGAATCATAAAATTAGTTTTAGTTGTTACTCAGTAAAAACTATAAAACTCACAGATATGCATGTATTTCTATCTTCTCATTTGTCAAACTCTCTTCTTTTGGTTCCAAAAGTTTGGAAACGTGAGCAATGAACATAAAACAATCAGAAATCATATAAAGTTTTTTTTTATACGAGAAATCATATAAAGTTGCAAAGAAGAAAATAATAGAGAAATTGAAATTGTAGGAAGAAACAACTTACAACATAGAGCACTCCACCCTGCAAGAGCTGCTTTTTATCCCACATATTTCTTTTTGGTCATCTTCTATGAAACCCAATTGTGACCATAAACTTTTAACTCAAGAGACTTGCACAATCTATTCTTTTGATTGTCAAGTAATATCAAAGTATTAAAAGAATTCCATATAGACAGAATGACATGATTCTACCTTAATTTGTCGTAGTCAACATGACTTCTTGGGGTTCACAAGCCTTGAATTAAACAGATTGACATAACCTACTGCAAAATTTACTTTCACAAACAAGTTGCACTTGATACTATTACAATACATATACAGTACACACCATGAGGAAGTATATATACCTAGAGTGTGGTAGCTAGAGTCATCCAATGCCAATGAACTAGTGTATCTGCCCATGCAATTGCAAGCCCTCTTGCGCCCATGTAACATATTTTGCCGCTCTACTTATCTAGTGCAAAGCTCTGCAGCAAAAAGTTAAGGAATCAATAATTCATGTGACCAAAAGAAAACTGTGGAACCAAAGAAGTCGTTGAGGTCTAGCAGGTTTAAGAAAAGTTGACTCACCGACAGATTTAAGTAGAAAAAAAAACTTGTGTGGCCTATTTAACTTCTTCAAGATCGACGAGGAATCAAAACAATTAAGAGCATAGTACTCTAATATTAATCTAGTGAATAAATTCTTAACATAAAATATATCATTCTTCTGTGATTCAATTGTAGATAATATTTTACAAAATGTTTCATCTCCACTGATCTGCATCTCCATAGTATGAAAAATTGAAAAATATATTGCTAACATAATGCAGCAAAGAATTTCACTAGAAGCAATGACAATGTATCTTGCAAATGAAAAATAGGTAACCCAAATTGTACAGGAAGAACAACACATTGTCAAACTCAAACCCTGATTCTGTTAGAATGGTACAAACTAAAAAGGAGGATTGATACCTGTGGATGAATATCAAAGTAAAAAACATAACAAAATTAACCTGTTTTTTTATTTCTCCATCAAAGAGTATTTGGTTGTCCAATATTAGACCACGTTAATTCAGCTACAAAGTAGACCACGTTTTCCATCTGGACATCTCAAAACAAGAACAAATGTTAGTGACTCAATATTAGCAACATATCAAGTGAAGATTACTTTGCCTTGTTACTCAAAACTTTTAGCTTTTCTGATCAATGCTTCCGAGAGAGACAGAAAACAATCAGCAGCAGACACGGCAAGGTGAGAGGGCAGTTCATATCCATCCTGCAAAGTGCTGCTAAGGCAAAAGGGTCCAACATTAAGACCAACTAAAACCGACAAACAAGCAACCAATGCATCAAGTATTGTGGCAACTTGAGAAATTTAAGAAGATAAAAAACTATTGCAACTTTCAGAATATAGGAAAAGCATCATTCATATATTGTGGCTATTGCATTACAACAAACAAGACAAGGCTCCAAATTTGGGAATTCTTCTGCTTCTGACAGCCAAGTAGTAGCATGTTATAGTGTCCATGAAATTGTTCATTTCTACTTTCTTTTCACAAATCTTGATCAACTAATCAACTTTAACACAGACTGTTAAAATAAATGACACAGATTTCCAACTGCGACTTAGGGCATATTGCAATAAGTTCGAGTATAAAAGCAAATTCCATAACTAATTCAGAAAAGGGGCAACTGGTTGTCATCCTAATTTATCAGTTGTGTACATATGGTATCTTGAAAACTCAAAATTGATTACTCAAAAGTCAAAATATTAAATTTACCTCCAATTGTTGAAGTGCATTGGCTGAGAGAGTCATTTGCACGTTGCTTGAGAGAATGGCCTGAAAGAAGCTCCTAGGTGAAGGACCCTTTCTAAACCAAATTGTTTCATATGACGGATAGTTAGGGCCAGTGCTCACTTTAAGCCTAACATATCAATGATATGAGATACATTTAGCAAATGCAATGATATTAACAGATCAATAAATGCAAACTCTATCAAAGAATCTATATATACAATCTGCTCATTCATAAAAGAAAACCATGTATATACTGAAAAGTCTAAAATCATATCTAAGGTTCAAGACACAGGAATTGCCGAATAGTACCATGATACTTCCACTACCTCAAGTTCTAGCTTATATAGGTGATATACATGTGCTATGAAACAAGTAACTGATCAAGGCATCCCTTAAAGGCATTAAGTCATTGACAACTCAACTTTCCTATCAGATTCAAATCAATATCCAACTAAAATTGGTGATTTCTAGATTAAGACTTTACTCTTGACATCATGGTACAACATATAAGATGCAAGTAATAATGCAGTCACAAACTTAAGAGTTTAAAATTACACACAATATTATTATACCTTTGGAATTGCACAACAATACTATTATCATTCCCAGGACTAAATGACATGCAATGATATGATGAGAGGACGTTGACATCACTGATCTACAACCAAACAAGAAAGAAAGAAAAAAAATACACATACATAGTTCACCAGTCATCAATGCATTTTGTTTTACATAAACAACAATTCCCAAACTACAATGCATTGCAGAAACTTGGAAAAATCAAATTCATGTTAACTGCAACCAATCAAGAAAGATTTTCAAAGATGATGATATACTGCATAACAGCCACTTATAATTAAGACATATGAGGCATATAACTTCGGCACTTCTTCATGACAACCAATCTCCCCAAAATTTGCACTCACAAGACTTCCATGTTAACCAATCTCCCCAGATCCAACGAAATATTTCCAGAAATTAGGTCACTTTTCATGTCCCTGAAACCATTGTACTCAATGTCAAAACCAAACAAACTCAATTTGCTAATTTACATAACAAAATCAGTACTTTCCCATCAAGTAAGCCAAATTATAACAACTTAATCTTGAGTTGTCATGGAAGAAGACCAACCAAAGCGTCATAAAAGTCTCGATCTTTCTTGAAGAATTGTGTTTAGATGGACATGGAAGAAGACCAACCAAAGCAGCAAGGGTTTAAACCGAGGGTTAAAACTTGAATTGGGAAAAAAAACTCAATCAGCTCAAATCTAGAGAAGCAACAAAACCCAATCTGTTAGATTGATTTTGCTGCTATGAAAACTTACCGGGTGAGTTTTGCAGATTGGGCGACGAAGAAGAGAGAGAGAATGAGAGCAGCTGGCGAGAAGGGAGGGCGACGAAGGGAGACCTTTTCTTAGTTTGTATCGGACAGAGCAAGAGAGAACATGAAAGATCGAGAAGAATGGTGAGGCAACAAAAAAAACAATTTTTTTTATACCATGCCCAAAACCCTGAGGGCACATGCAGGCCCAAACCCAACGAAAAGGACACTGTTCCGAAGAACAGTAACCCTCCGCTGACGTCATCTCAACAAATATATATATGGTATAATAGTTTATTTCAGTATTATCACTATTGTGTTGTGTTTTACTTACTTTTTATAATTTTATTTTTCTTTTCGCGGTTGGAATGCTGAACTTCATCCAACATCCAACACTGATCTTGATCAAAAAAAAAAAAAACATCCAACACTGATAACTTTGAGAGTATATCACAAAATCACCACTCAATTTTCTATCTACTCAATCTACTGTAGGGGAACTAAATGATTGAAGAGGTCCCCAGAGCTAAACTCAGAGTTGAGACATAAAAATTGTATAAGAGATGAAAAATTATAAAGTAAAAACTTCACTAAAAATGTCCAAAAAAAAAAGACCTAAAATTTTTCTCCCCTTGGTTACTTGATAGCATCCATGTGTATCTTAGAAAGTCGACCCTTGGACGATTGGCTTCTTGATCACTTGTATGTCTTAACTAAGATTATTCTGTGCTAGAATCAAAGACTGAGTTGAGTTCATCAAGGCTTCAATCATCTCATCAAGGTTTTTGATTGAACCCAGGAGGATTGTGAACGTTATGATCTGTGTTGCTCAATCGAAGTCCCTCTTAAAGTGTTGAAGGAGAAGTTCTCCATTCATTAGATGTTGAGGACACTGAGCCATGAGAGATTTGAACCTCGTAGTAAGCAGGATATGACTCATCTTCCCCTTGTTGAATCCCACATATCTTCTTCATCAAGTGCATAATCCTACCAGTTGGATAATACTTTTCAAGGAAGGCCTACTTCATAGTGTCCCAACAAGTTATGTGACCGGAAGGCAGATGGTAAAAGAACCAGTCTTTAGCTTTGCCGGCCAAAGAGAAATAGAACGCCTTGAGCATAAGGATGTTCTCATCTGTATCTTCCGGCATCATACTTATGCAGACCAACTAGAACTCCTTGAGATGCTTGTTAGGATCTTTATTTGTCAAGCCATTGAAGATCGGGATGCGTTCGAGCAAGCTTGATTGGAAAGTAGGACCACATCAGACTGCCACGTGGTCTTCCCGTTGCATTTAAAAATTTCTCAGAAATTAGGCAAGTGGAAGATACCCAAATCACATATGCTAATCCAAATCAAATAGGAAATGTCCTCAAAAAAAAAAAAATTAAAATATGAAATATATTTCCGATCAAGGCCCTTCCACTAAGGGATCATTTGTTTTAGATTATATGAGAGATACGAGATTTAACAAACTTTTCAATCACTAAATCACATCTCCACCATTCAACCTCTAGATATATATAAGTAGATCATTTCTGAAAATTTTCAGTCGCATTTGTGATCGTTAAGATTTCGAACTAGCTTAAATCAATGGACAGATCAAATCTGCTATACCTGAACCTTTCATGCAAATTACAGTTTTGAGTACTTTAATGATAACCAATTTATATGAAGTTTTGCAGAAGTGATCTACATTATACAGCTTTCGGCACATAAGATTTGGGTGAAGGAACCCTCCTTGCTCCTGACATTCCCTTTTCGTCATTTCCATTTCCTTTATTTTATTTGTGAATTTAGTTGTCGAGATTTTATTTCGGTAATTAGGTATCAAACTACAAATTATCAGTGACATTTTCTACTCATTGTAAATAAACATCACTAGGCATTAGTATTGACTAGGCTTTGGTGTGAACCGAGGCCGAGCATTGCTAAGGCTTGGTGCCTTGGATTAACAATTTCCTTTATTTTCTTTTTCCTTTTCTTTGCATGTATTAGTGACTTATTGTCGATTACCCAAAGATTATGGTTAGCATTTCAATCCCCGTGGTACGATATTTTGGGCAAAATATTTGCCACTTCTTTAACGACTGTGTTATTATTGCGCGTTAGTTGTACAATTAAAAACATCAAATTAGTCGACATGGACATGGATCTTAGAGTCAGATCCACACCGTCCAGACCATCCTCTTGACAACACCGGTCAACGACAACAAATTACTTGGTGCCCCACCAGTCCCACCACACATCATTTGCACCTCTAATCCCCCAAAATTAGACTAGGTTCGCTTTTGAAGCCATGAGAGAAATCTCCCTGGCCACTTGACAACCCCTACCCCCTGTTCATATCTCACTAGTTGACAGGTTCCATCCCGATTTCACCCTGACATCGAATAGACCCTATTGGGCCCATTTTAGAAACGACTTTACCAAAAATTCGACAGTCACTCCTAAAAGTGGACTACCCAACCTGTAAAAACACATTTACACTTCTAATCGAACCATCCTTATTCTCCTGGAGCCACCCTGCTCCCAATAACACATCACCTCCCATTACCTATAAATCTCACTAATTTACAACGACAGTCTTAAAGGTATTCAAAGCATCACTAATTCGACAAAACACAAAGAAAACTATAACAGAGTAATACGCGGAAGCTATGTTGTTGACTATTCCTCAACTCTGGGTACGCTCGACCTCCACTAACTTGTCTTGCAAACTGGGCATTTGAAAACGAAAGACCCAGGGAAAACTATTTGAAAAACGTTAGCGTGAGTGACAAAAAAAAAAGAATAAGTAAATGAACGTAAAATAAGGAACCAAAACTTTAATACTTTCCCACTTTCGATAAGCAAGAAATCCGTTGCATGTAAGTGTTGACAAATCCTTCATAAAGAATGACACGACCCACCCCGAATTTCACCCTGAAACCCAGAGTAAGTCGTGCGGGGACCACCTCCAAGGAAAATTTACTGAAAAGATTAAGAAAATCTCCCTTGCAGATGGACAACCCTAATTCGAAAATTTCATATTACACTCTTAATTTAACGCTTCTGAATATCACATAATATACAAAATTCTAAAGTATTCAGAGCTACTAAACACAAGCGGAAGCAAGAAAACACGAGTAGGTTGAACAGGTAACCTACTGATGAAAACTGGCCGAAAAGCGGGTGACTATGCCTCGTCTCCTACTAGATCCAACTCGAACTCTGCAGACTGGGCAATTTAAAACGAAGGGCCCAGGGGAAAACATTTAATAACGTTAGAGTGAGTGGACAAAATAATAATAA
>NC_020491.1:1449098-1457511 GCF_000184155.1 Fragaria vesca subsp. vesca
ATTTTTACCGTCGTCGTATTTTCTTCATACTAATAATCCTCCGCACATAATCGTCCCCGAAACCCTCTAGGGACCAATTAAACTATTTACTCAATGATCGAGACGGTAAAATTCTTATTATAATCACGCTAGTAAATAAGGTAAAAATATAAGGGTCGGGATGTGACAAAGAAAGTCTCAAGAAAACGGACTAGCCCCATTAGTCGAAGTAACGACAAAGATAAATAATAAACTTCGTAAAAGAAAGTACCCAAATAATGGACTAGCCCCGCTAGTCAAAAATAACAACAAAGGTACATAAAGACCTTCGTAAAATGAAATATAAAAAAGATGGACTAGCCCCACTAGTCAAGACAACAATATAATAAGCAGATACAGCCACACTAGTGAGACTCCCAGGCTCGGGTGCCTCCTAGGCAAAAGTACTCTCATACCCCCTACACCTTCATGTCATGAAAACAGAGAGGGTGCAGGGCTTGCGTGATGCCGCCGGCAACATCACATCACCACTAGGGCGGAAAGGGCTTGCGTGACTCCACTCAGAACGTAGTAGCCACATCGTCTCAAAAGGCGGAACATGCTAGCATTAGTAATATACGATCTGACAAATATGACAAAAAGAAGGAAACATAAATCATGTGAGCTTCCCCGAAACTCATAAATCCAGCATAAGTACCATTGACGGAACTACATTGAGGCCAAGGGGTGCCATGGCACCCCTGTAAATTTTTAAACTTGGGTATTTTGCATTATAAATCAAGAGGTTAGATATAATTAGAAGCAAAAGCTTCCTAATTAAACCATAAACACCATCATTTGTTGTTAATAAGTTTAATAATTTAATTTATTTCTTCTACCTTTAATCAACTCTTGTCATATACCCTATTCATAATTAATTCAATGATGAATTTCTTTTTTCTCATTCTATAATCTAATCCATATATTGAGTAACTACGATGTCACACGTCCAATATACAAAAGTTAATTACCTTTATATATTGTATCCATATACAGTTATTCAATTTTCAATTACTATGTATTTTTACTTTGTAACTCGGCCCCCCTTAGTATATGATCCTAGTTCCGCCCCTGATAAGTACGATTCCCAACCGTACTCGGAAAAATTCCAAAAGCAAAGAAATTAATTAAATTCAATGACGTGTCCCACACGTTAAAATTCTCAATGAAATAAAATAACTCAGATAATTATCATGTTTCGAAAACTAGACAATACGCAAATCTTTAATGAAGTCTCAAATCCGGAAATCATAAAGAATATCAAAACTCTAACTATCAAGTTACTAACCCTAGCTCAAATCCATAAATCATGACAAAGATTAATCAATGCATCAAACTCAAATAAATTCCAAGACCATTTCATAAGACAAAATTATATTATAAGCTCTGAAAGTAAAACGATAACTTCCAAAAGAAACCATGCATGCATGTTCATTTAAAAACAAAGTGTCCACTCACAGTGATTCTGTTGCATTTGCTGTCAAGACAAGACTCCGAAGACGAGCTCAGCAAATCCTTCTATCAATTCTTTTTCGATTTAACCCCTTCTTTCACTTCTAAGAATGCACAGTAAAGTCCCTAATAAAAACTAAAGTGTATAAGTGAACAATATACCCAACTCCCCTTCATAACCATCGAAACCAATTCTCTTATATCCTTTTTAATTAAACAAACAAACACATGACTCCCAAAACAATAATACCCTTAACTACCATTTAGCTTAGGAGATTCACCTCTCGGTCAAGATGACAAATGCACCCAAAATACTCTTTGCACTCAGAAGCTTTCATTGTGCACCCAAACCTTTCCTCCAGTCCAAGCCTACATGCAATCCCACAGTTCCATATTTAAATTCAAAACTCACAACACAATTCCGAATTCAATAGCCGAGAATTAAAACTTTCTCACCTTGCGGTTTCAAAAGATTAACACATGGTACTCCTCCGATTACTCTTTGCACCCAAAGAGGAAACTAGCATCCAACACCAATCCTTCATCTGCCACACTGCCCTTCACCAAAACAAAACCCAATAATAACAGTAACTCCATCTCCCTATCCAGCACCAAATCCCAAAATCAACACAGTAGCTTACCCATTAATTAACGACTTCGAAAACTGATCGGAATGCCCTCTGCATCCAAAGCCGGGACTGCAACGCCCGCAATTCACCTCACTTCTTATCCCTTTTTAAACTCGATTTGTTTCCGGAAGTGATCTCTACACCCACTGAGTATCGCAGCTGTTCTCTCGGCCCTCTTTCTCTCGTATTCCCTTTCTCTTCTTCTCCAAGGCTTCAGAAACCTATTTGAAGAGAACCAAGATCAATATTCCACAAACCAGCTCAACTTCACAAACCCAGTAACACAGCCTTAAATCGTAGAACCACCAAAACTGATCCAAAGTAGGAAAGCCACTTACCCAGGTGCTTTGAACTGATAACCGGGATGTCCTTCACCTTCGAAGTTGCCTGGGAACACCGTAAACTCGTCAGAGCTGCTAGCCTCGCCGGAACAGTGCTTTACCAAAAACCCAGAATTTTAAAAACTTACCCGATCACGAAAACTAAGCACAAAGACTTGTAGAGCATGACGGTAGAAGCAATCAACTCACCACATGCAAAGGATTCGACCGCCGGAAACCGGAGATATGTTGCCGTGAAGTTTAAAGGCCGAATTGGGCGTTTGAGCAAACCTCGTTTCATGCACGATATTCGACCATAGAAGGAACGGACTCGGAGAGATGGTTCCAACGGTGCCGATCACGTACGCATTCGTGGTCGGACGGCGGCGATGGCAGAGGCGGAGAACGGCGTTCCTGCGTTGAATTGAGGTCGGGGAAAGCTTTGACCAAAAAGCAGACCCGCGCCTCTAATTAAAAGGAAACGGACGGCCCAGATCGATCCAAACTTAAATCCAACGTCCCAGAACAAATTCTCATTAACATCTAATTTTTCTGATTTTCCAAAAATATTTTTCTTTTCACTGAATCATCCGAAATTCGTAGAAGAAAAATTTTAAATACACACCCCTAATCTCTTAATACACACACTATTGTTTTATATTTCTATTGAGATTTTATAGGTAAGCTAAATGACCAAAACATACATCTATTATTAAAAAAAAAAAAATCATGTTAGAAGTATTCTTTTCAACGTCTTTTACCCTAAAATAGTCGAAAGCACGTCTTCTCCTCTAACCCTAATTCTTCTCCACAATTCATTTGGGTGGTTTTTTTTTCTTTTCTTGTATCCGTATCAGCTTTAGTTTGATCTTACAGATCATATTGTCAAGTACTACATCTTTATCAGCTATAGTTTGATCTTGCAGATTATATTGTCAAGTACTGCATCTTTATCATGACATGTTTTATCGAATAACTAGCTATTTATGTTTAATAGCTACTGTACTTCTACACTTGTACTAGCTTGTGAATTTTGAAAACTTGTATTGGTGATTTGGAGTTGAGATATAATAATAATCATTTGATTATAAATTGAACGATGTTAACCACAAATTTCTAGCAAAAATTAGACAAAATAATATGTAAAAAGAGGTACCAAATAGTAAATATATATTAATTATATTAAATAACAGAATATTTCATAAATTCAGGGCATTTTAAGCAGTTTGGGATGTGTATTAAGTATAATACTGAAATGAAAAACTTGATAGGTGGTGTATTAAGTAAGGGGTGTGTATTAAAATATTAGGGGTGTGTATTTAAAATTTCTCTTCGTAGAAATCAGCTCCGAGTCTGAAAAATATTTGAAAATACCCACGAACTTGTATCGATACTCTCTTCAACATTAGAACCATAAATCCATTACTTACTTTTTGGTAAAATCTCGAAGACTTACCCGAACATTTCCTTTAAAAAATTTTCGAAAATACCCACGAGCTTATATCGATACTCTCTTCGACATTAGAACCATAAATCCATTACTTACCTTTTGGTAAAATCTCGAAGACTTACCCGAGCATTTCCTTTAAAATTTCCAAGCGTTATGATTATTCTTCATTAACCCGACAAAAGTAAACCCAATCAGGTAAAATTCAACTACATAAGGAGGTAACTAGATTCGGGATGTATCACCAGTGGAATCATTTGCCTCACCATCATCTTCCTAAAACCTTCACGTTTCCATGTTCACAATCAGAGAAGAGAGGGGTCTCCATATCTGGCGCTTTTACATTTGCATGTCTTAACAACAATGAGGACAAGGTCCCCATCGTCGTCAGTGTTAGCTGCTCAAAAGAGAGATGAATCATGCCCACTTTCCTGGTCTCTATAGTCTAGAGAGAGAGACGTGTCATTGAAATTGTCTATTTTTTGCATGTTTTTATGCATTTGGTCATTTTTCCAAGAAAAAAAACTATCAACATACCGTACAAAATAAATTCATTCACCCACTAGACTCAAACATTTCTCCCAAAGTTAAGGTTCAACATAGACCCGAAAAAAAACCTAAGACATCAAAGAACAATAATCAACCACCTCCACAAGAATATAGTATATTGTTTAAGGATTGATAGCAAAATCCATAACATAAAAATTGAGGAAGCTAGAAATCCCATAATTAGTGGTAAATCATATTCCTTTGTCTTTTTTTTTTTTTATCTTAAAATTATGTTAAGTTGGGTCTTCTATAAGCTCTCATTTGGCCATCATGACCTTGACAAATTCCTCATAATTTATCTGCCCATCCCCATCAACATCAGCCTCCTGGATCATCTCATTAACTTCCTCATCAGTGAGCTTTTCCCCGAGGTTTGTCATCACATGACGCAGCTCAGAAGCAGATATAAAGCCATTTTGATCCTTGTCAAAAACTCTGAAAGCCTCTTTCAACTCTTCCTCAGAGTCAGTGTCTTTCATCTTTCTAGCCATGAGATTTAAGAATTCAGGAAAATCGATGGTCCCGTTACTATCAGCATCAACTTCATTAATCATGTCTTGTAGCTCAACCTCGGTTGGGTTTTGGCCCAAAGATCTCATGACAGTCCCAAGCTCCTTGGTAGTGATACAGCCTGCATGATTTGAAGTATCCCAATGGATCATGCATGCATAGATCTACAGACATTCGCTTATGAGGAAAGCAACATATATGACACCAAACTTTTAGTATCATAAGATAACTCAAATCATGTTGATCCACAATTGATTAACAAAATTGTGCGAGTCAAAAACGCTAATGTCATTCAAACAAATAAATTAAAGCCCTACTAAGAATTCATTCACATCAACCCCCTAATTATATCTCTAAAAATCCAAGATATAGATAAAACTCAAGAAATATAAATCATGGATACAAATCTAAACAAGAATAAAAAATAATTAAAGATGATAGTGAAATAACCAGATTTGATTATGAGAAAAGTAAGAGAGATCAAAGACTTACCATCACCGTCCTTGTCAAAGAGGCTGAAGGCTTCCTTGAACTCAGAGATCTGATCATCAGTGAGTTGATCGGCCATGTCTCCTCTGAAAAATCTCAAACTTTTTTTTCTTTGGGAAACAGATTGAGAAAGCTTTCTTCGGACAAACAAACAACAATACGGTTTGAAGCGGTTTGCTCACAACATATATAAATAATCAAAAGGCAAATATTGTTCCACTGCATCCGCCCACATGCTAGCATTTCTTCTCGCCTCACTCTTCCAACATGTACATAGTGCAAATGACTATAGTGTCCCTCTTGCTATTAACAAAAAGACTATTATTAAAATAAAATAAAATGAAAGCCCCACTTATATTTTGTCAACCTCAACGTCCGTTGTCTAAGTTAATATCACATGTACCTTTTCTAAGGATTCAAATTTGCCAACCAGTAGCATTATGCTGGTTATAACACCACCCAACGAGGTGCCTTTACCTATGATTATACCCAAAATTTCCCACCAGTAGTACATTTGAATATGTTGATTAACATACCAATTCTAGAAATTTGATTTGAGTATCACAAACTATTCAAAACCCAAATTGAAATGCTACCCACAATCCATAAAGCTTCAATTTCTCAATATTTTTTTGTGATTGGTAAAATGATTAATCAGTAATCTATTAAAAAAGGCAAAAACAAGTTCTCAGAGTTCCATCAAATTCATTCGAAGAACTGTTACTGAGAATTACGATTTTCAAGCGAGTTTCCAATCCTAGAGCTCATTGATCTCCTAGGTTGAAACTACTGAAACAAAATCAAAGTCCAACTGTATTTTCCATGGCCTCCTCGGTCGTCACTATCCATAATCCTCCGGTTTCCTTAACCTTTACAGCCGCAACGATGGCACCACCGCCGTGATCATAGCCTTTAAATCAAACAACCCAGAAAACAAGAAAATATATCATATATGGGAGTGAGTTGGAAGAAAAAGAAATGAAGAGGTAGAAGATGATGACGGAGCATTGGTAGAAGATGGTAGAAGATGGGAGGGTTCTAGGATTTAAATGAATAATTAAAGGTAAATAATAAAGTATAAGAATATTGTTACTAGAGTTAACCATAGTTATTCATGTTTATCAGTTATTACAAATGACAGCTTTTTCTACGGTAGTGTTATGACCACCAAAAATGGTGGTGGTTGGCAAATTTGAATCCCCTTTCTAAATAATAACAAAGTGTAACATTTTAAAAAGAAATGTTGAACTAATTTAAAAAGTTGGCACTAGAGGTTAAACTAGTTGGTTATGAATATGTTTTGTAAAATTAAAGATAACAATGGGTTCTGGGTGGATTCTTTAGGTTTCATTTCACGATTTGTTTTTAGTTATACGGTATAAGAATTTGGCAATATAACATGATTCTACGTTCCAATAATAGTTGCCATGTAAAGCAACTTATATACACCATTACTATAGCAATCAATGTTGTTATGTTTGCTGTGATAAAAGAGAAAATATATATATATATATATGGCCGTTCTGAGACGGATGTCTGCACTGCCCTTAAAGTGTAGACGTCTCTCCGTTTTCCACCGTCAGGCGCCGACGACGCCTTTTCTTCTTGCCAGAGGACAGCAGACCTTGATACTGAGTTTCCTCTTGCTGGTGAAAAACTGGTCTAATATATATATATATATATATATTCCAGACTAATTTTTCTTCTCTTCTTGTTTTCTAATGAAACCTGGTTGCAATTCATGACTGTATAAGAATATTGTCACTAGAGTTAACCATAATTAGTTATGTTTATCAGTTATCACAAATGACAGCTTTTTCTAAGGTCGTGCTATGACCACCAAAACTGGTGGTGGTTGGCAAATTTGAATCCCCTTTCTAAATAATAACAAAGTGTAACATTTTAAAAAGAAATGTTGCACTAATTTAAAAAGTTGGCACTAGAGGTTAAACTAGTTGGTTATGAATACATTTTTGTAAAATTAAAAATAACAATGGGTTCTGGGTGGATTCTTTAGGGTTCATTTCACGATTTGTTTTTAGTTATACGGTATAACAATTTGGCAATATAACATGGTTCTATGTTCCAATAATAGTTGCCATGTAAGCAACTTATACACACCATTACTATAGCAATCAATGTTGTTATGTTTGCTTTGATAAAAGAGAAAATATATATATAGGGCCGTTCTGAGACGGATGTCTGCACTGCCCATAAAGTGCGGACATCTCTCCGTTTTCCACCATCAGGCGCTGATGACGCCTTTTCTTCTTGCCAGAGGACAGCATACCATGATACTGAGTTTCCTCTTGCTGGTGAAAATCTGGTCTAATATATATATATATATATATATCTATATATATATATATTCCAGACTAATTTTTCTTCTCTTCTTGTTTTCTAATGAAACCTGGTTGCAATTCATGACTGTATAAGAATATTGTTACTAGAGTTAACCATAGTTAGTTATGTTTATCAGTTGTCACAAATGACAGCTTTTTCTAAGGTCGTGCTATAACCACCAAAACTGGTGGTGGTTGGCAAATTTGAATCCCCTTTCTAAATAATAACAAAGTGTAACATTTTAAAAAGAAATGTTGCACTAATTTAAAAAGTTGGCACTAGAGGTTAAACTAGTTGGTTATGAATACGTTTTTGTAAAATTGAAGATAACAATGGGTTCTGGGTGGATTCTTGAGGTTTCATTTCACGATTTGTTTTTAGTTATACGGTATAACAATTTGGCAATATAACATGGTTCTATGTTCCAATAATAGTTGCCATGTAAGCAACTTATACACACCATTACTATAGCAATCAATGTTGTTATGTTTGCTTTGATAAAAGAGAAAATATATATATAGGGCCGTTCTGAGACGGATGTCTGCACTGCCCATAAAGTGCGGACGTCTCTCCGTTTTCCCATATCAGGCGCTGACGACGTCTTTTCTTCTTGCCAGAGGACAGCAGACCTTGATACTGAGTTTCCTCTTGCTGGT
>NC_020491.1:1458065-1497084 GCF_000184155.1 Fragaria vesca subsp. vesca
TTTTTCTTCTCTTCTTGTTTTCTAATGTAATCTGGTTGCAATTCATGACTGTATTACTGATGACAATGTCAGCTTAGATTAGGTCTGTAAAATGAGCATGGCTAGGCTGACCCGGCCCTAAGATATGATGACCCTTATACTATCCGGCCTTGGGCTTTTTCAACCCTACATATAAAATGGACAAGGCAAGGCCGACCCTATCAAAATATTGGAAACCCATGCCCGGCCCATGGGCGGGTAAAGTTATGGCCCGAAAATCCAACCCGTTGCCCAAACAATAAAAGGAATTAAGTTCAAAGTTATTTATCAACTTATTGAAGAAATTAGAGTAAAACTATCAGATTTAATTAAAAGAAAATTACTTTTAGAGTTAATATTTATAGTGTAAATTAAATTGTAATACATTTGTTACACTAATCTACTATTTCTTAACTAATTCATTTATTTAAAAACATATATTTACCCTATTAGGTAGGGCTAGGTCTGGCCGGCTCTAAATTATACCATATGGGCAAGGCGATGGGCCGGTACAGGATTTCAGAAGTGTTGCCCATACCTTGCCTGATTTAAAATAGGCCGAGCAAAGCCCGCCTATTGGCTTGTGGTGGGCAAGCCCATATCCCAAAAAATTAGGCTAAGTTTGGGTTTTCCCATCGGTCCTAGGCTGAGATTACAGGCCTAACATAGATATTGGGCATGAAATTCTTGGATCCGGTTCCTCTCCTCATAACTCTCTACTAAGATTGCCTTATAAGATAATCGCAACTGTACAATTATAATCAACAACCAAGATTTTACTTTCCAAAGCTTTGGGATATTTTGTCCTTTATTCTCCCATCTCTCGTTTACCAAATTCTCATAGTGATTGAGACAAAAAATATAATAAAAATTCTCATAGCGCTTCCTGGTTGAAGAACAAGCAACAAAGAAATGAGAGAAGCTAAGTAATCTACATTGCAGTATAGGGTTATGAGGAGAGGATCCAGATCCAGAATTCTTATTGACAAAAGCAATGAAACCATAATTGAAATATATATAGTATTACAAAGCATCAGGACAAGGCTTATAGATTACCGTGTCGATGGAATAGATCCTATATATGAACAATATTGATTGGTCTCTTACGAGCATCTCTAATAGAGATGTCAAATTGTTTGTGTCATATTTAAATTTGACATATTGAATGGGGATCCCCTTAAGGATGGTTCTGTGCTCATCGCTTGGAATGTTGGTTGCTTGCCTAAAGACAATAGCTTTTCAAGTTAAATAGTTCTCTTCTTTTGAAGTGAGAATGGGAGGTGATGGTTATGTCTCCTTCATATTTCCTTCTCCATTCTCGGTTTTTAAATGTGGGCTTGTCTATGATTACATCCTATAAAAATTAATCCTTAAGGCTTGGCTTAAAACCTTTGCAGTCTACCACTACGTTAAAAAGTGCAACAAACGACACTTTTCACACAACGGGACGGAATATGAACAATATCGATTGGTCTCTTACGAGCATCTCTAATAGAGATGTCAAATTGTTTTTGTCATATTTAAATTTGACATATTGAATGGGGATCCCCTTAAGGATGGTTATGTGCTCATCGCTTGGAATGTTGGTTGCTTGCCTAAAGACAACAGCTTTTCAAGTTAAATAGTTCTCTTCTTTTGAAGTGAGAATGGGAGGTGATGGTTATGTCTCCTTCATATTTCCTTCTCCATTCTCGGTTTTTAAATGTGGGCTTGTCTATGTTACATCCTACAAAAAATCATCCTTAAGCCTTGGCTTAAAACCTTTGCAGTCTACCACTACGCTAAAAAGTGCAACAAACGACAATTTTCACACAATGGAGCGGAATAGCAGGGTTGTACAAATTTCAAAAATGTTTCATACAACGTTCATGAATTGTTAGGCGTTGTATGGATAGTCTGAGATCATTCCAGATTTCTTTTTTGAAACCGATACAACACTTTGGATAATATTATGTTGTGTTAATGAAGATAAAAATGAGGCACATTTCCCTTCTAACCCGGCTCAAATTTGACTTATAACATGTTTTTGTAACACAACACGGAAACAAATCAATGTTGTGTGATGGTGTAGATTTTCAATTATCACACAATACTTTTACAAAACTGTTGTGTTATACATCTCTCTTGCCAAGATGTGCACTTCTCTTCTTCACATTCTTCAAATTGGCTCTCACATCCTCCCAAAACCTAAATTTTTTGTGAAAGATATCTTGGAGGTTTTGGTACAAACAATAGAAAACTCATACCTGTTGTGTGAGAGAATAGTGTTTTCAGCAGTCACACAATTGATTTTCATTTATCTATTGTATGATATCTTTTCATGTCATGATGTCACTCGCTTTAGGTTGTTCTTCCAACAATAATCAACTAAGATGTATTGTGTGAGACTATAAATTTTAAATATTTTACACAACGTGTTTTGATATCATGCTGTGGGTATCATAACCCCTAAACCCTAAAATACCCTAATATTTCCTATCGTGATCCCACAACAGTTGTCTTTTATACTGATGTGGGATGTAAAACAAAAAACGTTGAATTTATGGTTGACCGAGTCGATTGATAACATAATGTTACCGAAAATTTGTGAATTTTGTTACCGTGCTATACTTCATTATCATAATCGTATCCAACGGTCAAATTTTTATAATCTTTATCTTAGACAACTAAATCACAATCAACCTACTAATGAGGTATAACATGTTTACTATGTTGCTCATAATGTGATATAACACGTGTAGTACATCTTATATAAACGTATGTTTATTTAGAGTGACACGATTGAGGAAATGAAATTTTAAAAATCGAACCATATAAACATGTTCGCGATAATGAAGCATGACTGTGGTAAAACCATTATCAATTTTCTAGGGCTGGGCACGGTCCCAGACCGGTAGTACTTTGAGGGATTACTCACCTTGATGAGGGCTACAAGATGGGCAAAAAATCACGACCTATGGTGGCCGGAGGAGGGAACTCCGGCGAAAGGCTATCCGGCGTCTCCGGCGGGTTTTCTCTCGAACGGCGGAGTTACACGGCCGGTCATCGGCCCAGAAAGAGAGAGGGGACGGCGGGGGTCCGAACAGAAGTAGTTCGGCGGTCTCTGGCGGCCGGACGGCAGCGGACGGAGACTTGGTTTCCGGCGGGTCAGGAGTGTGCACGGGAGAGAGAGAGAGAAGGATGAGGGAGAGAGGGACCCGGTCCAACAACTTAAACCCCAAAAATTATAACCACTAAATATTTACCCCCTTTTACCATCTCAAAAATTTACTCTTTTAATTAATAACTTTTCCATGTTAACTTCGATTTTAACGAATAGCATGTCTACGAACTCGTAATAACGTCCTCTACGACTTTCATGAAGAAAGTTTTCCCAAATTCCAAACGGAAGAAAAAGTCAACTTTAGGGTCCCTAAGTAGTAAACGGTTACTTAAAACGGTAAAAGACCAAAATAATACCAAAATAAATAACCGTAAAATAACTTAAAAACCGGGGTGTAACAGAAATGGTTATGGGTCCCGTGTAAAAATCAGTCTGGGGTAAGACGAGGGTTAATGTCACATCCCGACTCTTAAATTTTTACTTTATTTACTAGCTTGGTATTAATAAGAATTTTACCGTCTCCGTCAATGAGGTTATTGTTTAATTGGTCCCTAGAGGGGTTTTGAGGGACGATTATTTCGGAGAATTATTCGTAGGAGAAAAATGTGACGACGGTAAAAATGGTAAATTTTGGATAGTAAAAGGTAATTTTTATTGGGGTATTTTGTGGTGTTATTTTTGGAGTTGGGTTTATTTTTATTGGTGTTGGACCGGTTTGGGGAGGCCCAAACCATTTCTCTCCTCTCTTCCTTCTCTTCTTCTTCCCGACCTTCTCTCTTCCTCATTGCACTGCCGGAGACTCCCCGAGCTCCATCGTCGTCGTCTGGTCAAGAGGAGATGCCGCACCAGTCCAACATAGTCCGCCATCCTCTCCGCTGTCGTCCTGGACTGGTGAGAGACGCTGCAACGTCGCCGAACGGAGGAAGTCCTCCTTGGAAGCCCGGTGGTCTTCTCGCCGGAACTCTCTCCTCCGGCCACCATAGCTAGCAATCCACGGCTCATCTTGAAGCTCTCTTCTAGGGTAGTAATCCCTTGAAAGGTTTTCGTCCGGTTCTTGCTTGGTAAGAAGAAATCCTTGATTGAAATTCTAGGGCTCATTTGATGTTTTTGTTTGATTACCTTATCTAGGCTGGAAATTTGTGTTTATGTTAGTTAGGAAAGTTGTAGAGTAGGTTGAGAGAAAGCTGCTGTCAAAATTTGGTAGGTATTGGAGGTCGCCGGAGTCGGCCTCCTGCCGCTGTTGTTTGGGGGTTTTTCATGGTTTTAAATTGGTTATATTAAGGGAAGTTATTGATGAGAATTTTGAAATTTTTGGAGGAGTTTTGGATAGGTTTGGGAATTTTTAAAGCCTAGTAATTTTGGTCGTTATTTAAGGTAGAATCCGGCCGTTGGATTAAAGTCGTATAATCTGTAGAAGGTTGAATTAAAGCTGCCGGTATATTCGGTGAAGTTTGGACCATATTGAGTTAAGAATGGTGAAGTTGGGCAAGGATGAGTGTGATTAAGGCTCACATTTAATTTTGCCTATTTTGTGTAAGTTTTAGATTTTTTGTTGGGAAATTAATTATATATTTGGAACAGGACGTGAGGAGGCTCGAGCGGAAGAGGCCTCAGATCGACATCAGGCTTAGGCCTATTTTGTGAGTGGACTTTTGTTTTAACTAAAAGTATGCGATGCATTATATTGTTGATCAATTATTCTTCTGCTGGGATTTATTGTTTTCTCTGATATTTGACAATTTTCATCTTTTGGAGAGTTCCCGTAAATGAGATTTTCGGTGGATATGTATATTGGATGTTTATGAGTATAGTATGTATACAAATGCTAGCTAGCCATACATGCTTGGTCCGTCATAATAAGGTAAAATTTCATTATGACATGACGTGAGTGTTAGACACAAGCGTCATAGCCCTATATGAAAACTATTTTCTTATCTGGTTCATATAAGTTTTCATATAGGGAGTCCACACGTATATACACCCGTCCTCTTCGGTCATAATGAGGAAAAATTTCATTATGGCGTGACGTGAGCGTTAGACGCAAATGTCGTAGCCTTGTATGAATTTCTATTTTTCTATCTTGTTCATAGAATTCGTATAAGGAGTCTGACAAGTGTAAATACATACACGTATATATTTATTTATGGTTTTGCTTGAGAGGCTCCAGTTTTATTGAGTTTTGGAGACTGGCCGGAGCTAGTCTTGTATTTGCCAGTTTGTGAGTAGAAAGCTTTGAGCTGTCGCATGCAGCATAAATTTTATAGAAATTAAAATGGGAATGCATAAATATTTATTTATTAATTTATTTTTGTCCACTCACTCTAACGGTTTCAAATGTTTTCCCCTCGGCCATTCGTTTTAAAATGCCCAGTCTGCAGAGTGCGGGTTGGCTCTAGTATGAGGCGAGGCATAGTCACCCATTTCTCCACCACCTTTCACCAGTAGGTTACATGTTAACCTACCCGCATATTAATGCTTGTTTCCTCTAGTTCTAGCGGCTCTGATTACCTTAAGGATAATGTATATTAGTTCTGTTGTGTGCTAAGTCTTAGAGTTAAATTTGGAATATTTGAAGGTTGAAGTTTGTTATATTATTTGGATATTTATAAGATGGATCAAAAGATGGTTTTATTATTTTGTTGTGGTGGTTGTATTGTGGGGAGCGGGTGGCTCCAGGAGTTGAGGTTGGATGTGTCGATATAGGAGTGTGGTTTGAATTGTTTTTCAGGTAAGGGTTGTCCATTTTTAAGGGAGGTTATGCCGAATTTTTCGCTAAATTTTCTTTGGATGTGGTCCTTGCAAGATTTACTTCAGGTTTCAGGGTGAAATTTGAGGTGGATATTGACAGTTAATCCTCAACCCAGCTCTTAGTTGGGTCAGCTGGGTCGGGGTGAAAAATTATTAATTAAAATAATAAAATAATATATTATGAGTAATAAATACAAGGAAATGATATATAAAAGTGGTTCTTATAAATTTTAGAAAGAACCCCTTTCTCTTATTTTTTACAACACAGAAAATGAACAATTTTTCTTTTTTTATTATTATTTTTCACAAACCAAACCGAGACGGTTTTGAGACGGTAAACATATTTGAAAAAGCGTTAACGCGTGTGATGACAACGCAATACAGGAATAAAACAAGAGCGCGTGTAAGCGCGGGTTCCAAGACTCCAACGTCTATAATGGTGAAGATCAGGTGCAGCGACACCTCGTTTCAAATTAGTTTGTTTTTATCCGTCTTTTAAAATAATCATTGAGCTTGAATAATAATGTTCCGTAAAAAAAATAAAAAAAGCACCCGAAAAATAATATATTCTCTCTTTTGATCAAAACTCTCTCTCTCTTCTTCGGATCGCCTCAATCTCAATCATCGCCAGCACACTGAGCATTCTCCCGGCGAATTCTCATCTGCGTTTTCTTTTGTCGGTAATCTTTCTTCTCCGAGATTAGGTTTTCGTCGTCAATTTCAACTGCGAATTATAGATTCCTGAGTTTGTGTTCTTATCTGTGCTTGTTTACTTGTTATCGTTGTGAAATTGGCATCATCAGTTCACGTTTCTTGGTTGATCTCGTTTTGGGTATTCTTTTTCTATGCCTGTTTTAGGTTCTTGTTGTCTTTTTATCCCATGGATCTAGGTGGGTTGATTAGTTTTCTTTTGAGGGTTAGAAAAATGGGAATCTCTTGACTTATTATTTATGGTGTCAATTTCTTTTGATTTCAGTTCTTGTTGTCAATTATGAATCTTGCATCAAATAATGACTTCACTTATGCTGGACTATTTATTTCACTAGGAGAAACATACGCCTAGTTTGTGTGCCCTAGTTTTCCTAAACAAAATTTGAGCAATAAGGAGCTAGAATATTACTATACCAAAAGGTGAAACTCCAACCCAAACTCTCTTGATTTGTATATTTCCGTGTTTTGGCAACTCACTATGAGTCAGTAGCCTCCTTTGATGTTAATTATAAGGTTGTTGATTCTTTGGTCCAAGGAATGCGGAGTTAGTTCAGCAGTGACCACGATCCTCAATTTTTTCTTCACTTTAGTTCTGATATACATCTTCTGCATGTATTTGTAAACCGCTGTGTTTGATGTTTAAGATTTGTTTTCTTTGGAGACACATGACTAATATGAGTTGTGGACAGTCCTGATTATTGACACATGACTAAGAGTTGAACATTCCTGCTTATTGATATTAACCATAAATTTTTATTGCAGGTATCTCCACTGACAGCTGGCCTAATTCTATCACACTTACGGGTGAAGTTGAAAAGTTTGTAGCACAAAATAACAGAGTTGCTAAATAGTTTTTTTGCGGCAAAATTTGACCAAGGACATAATTCCTTTATTTCCATGGTAATGTTCTTCATCTTTCTAGTTAAACATAGATGTGTTATGCACCAACAAGGGGTTGCAGGGTTTACTACAGTATGGTCTGGGGTTTGAACCGCTTCATGGTACCTAGCTATTCGCTAGAGTTTCCTTTTTCATGAAGATTTTTATCTTTTGCCACAACGTCCCATGTTTTGAGCAGGGAACTCATGGATATTAGGAAATATAGTATGTTGCAATTTGTATCTTAAGATTTGATGATGTTTCCTCCAAATCCAGCTTGAGGTTCTTTCATTCTACTTGTGAGAGTACATGATCGGTTAAACATCAATCCGTCTGTGCAATGATACACCAGCCCTTGTGTTTGAAATATAAATCCTCTTTATATTGAAAAATCAGCCACATGAGTTGTTTACATGATAGTTGTTTGGTTTATTCAATTTGCTTGAGGGCTTGTCTTTGAAAGTTTGTAGGCCAAGGGCAAGTCATAGTCCTAGTACATGTTGGGCCAACCAACAATAGTGTAATTATAATGTTAGCTTCCCGAACCATTCTTAGATAAAAAAATAAAATAAAGAAAATAAAAAAAACAAAAAAAACCTGAGCTAGACGTGCTTTCTTTGCCTTTTCTAATTTTAACTATACATCTAAATCTTATACTTATGTTAACATGTCAGGCTACTAATGAAAATTTGCCACCAAATGTGATCAAGCAACTTGCGAAGGAATTGAAGAGTCTTGACGAATCCCCTCCTGAAGGCATTAAAGTTTGTGTGAATGATGATGACTTTTCACTCATATTTGCTGATATTGAAGGGCCAGGCATGTACTCTAGTCTTCTCAATCCTGCATTTGTCGAATGTACTTTAGGATGATTACTTACCTAATTTCATGACTTTGCAGCTGGCACTCCTTACGAGAATGGTGTTTTTCGTATGAAGTTGTTATTATCTCGTGACTTTCCACACTCTCCTCCCAAAGGTTTTTTTGTTATGCATTATCAGAAATTATTACTCTTTTTTTTTTATGGGCCTGCTCTGTTGACTCATTCTGCCAGTAGTAACTGACTACATTATTGTAAAGCTTAAGAGATAGGGTTACGCTGATGGCACATATACTCTTAATCCTTTTCATGCCCACACTCAATCCTATCTGGTTTAATCTTTTAGTTTGGTCATATCTTGATCTTGGATTATAATTGTTGTAGGTTACTTTCTGACCAGAATTTTCCATCCAAACATTGCAAATAACGGTGAGATTTGTGTGAACACATTAAAAAAAGATTGGAATCCAAGTCTTGGATTACGACATGTTCTCATCGTAAGTTTTCTTTGATAGTTCATTGACTGACTTCCTTTCCTTTCCAATTCTTTTCTGTCTGTCTACTGAGTTTTTTCTCAGGCATTCTGATTTGATTTTTGTTTTTTGTTCTTATCTTTAATTTTCTTGCTTCATGCTCTGTGATAACAGGTAGTCAGATGTCTGTTGATTGAACCATTTCCAGAATCAGCCTTAAATGAACAAGCAGGCAAGATGCTGCTTGAGAATTATGAGGAATATGCAAGACATGCCAGGTGAGTTACAGTTCGTTTTGTTATCTGCTTGATTAGGTAGCATTGGGAGTTTATATACAAATTTTTGGATGGTTGTGCATGTAGAACTTTCAATTAGATGTGTTGTTGGAATTATGTATTGAGACGTTTGATTGTTGGTTCTATCGTTGGTACTGGCTGATTTTGATTCCTAGGCTCTCACTGTCCTAATAAGATAATTTGTCCAAAACGAGCTCTAAGAGATGACGCTTGATTTAGGAAATATGGATTAGCATATAGACCTAGAATTGCCAGAAAACAGCTCTTAGACCTGGACTTCTTAATAATGTGTGTTCTTTTCGTTGATACTCTATACTGTAAAACTTCTAGTCTCTACTCTCGCTCAATTTGGTATCATAGTATGAGATGTGGAGTTCTAATACAAACCCCTGCAATTGCTCCACATCATAGAAGTTATGTGCCATAATCTAGGCTCATGTTATAAATAGAGACCCACGTAGCTAGCATCTTAATAGTGCAAATTTGTAGACATAGCAGAACAGCAAACCAACTTTTCATGGTATCAGAGCTATGCCAATATACCAACTTTGAGTAAACTTCGATAGGGATTGACTATTAGATGTACCATGACATGTGATTATTAATTGTTAGCTCTTGAATGCAGGCTTTATACTGGGATCCATGCCAAGCCAAAACCCAAATTTAAAACAGGAGCTATTTCTGAGTCTACTACTGCACTGAACGTCGACCAATCTAACACCTCGGCAGTTAATGCTGATCAAAAGATCACGGTAGGTGGTGCTGCTTTGCCACTGCCATCCCAAATCCCATCTATACTGGTCCCTTTGATTGTCACTGCAAGAGGACTTGGCCAGGATCAGCCGGCTATTGTAGCTTCTGCAGTGGAGACAAGAGTTGGTGGTACTGCTGCATCAACTGTAGCAAGTAGTACGACACTGAAGAAAGAAGCTGGCTTGACAAAAGCACAGGCAGAAAAGAAGAAAATTGATGCAAGGAAGAAAAGTCTGAAGAGATTATGAAGTTTCAAGGGGAAAATGTGGTGACTTGTCTGATGTGGCCTTACTGTTGGAGGGTGGAGAAAAAGGTCGAGTGTCAAAATATGTGATGTTGTAAGAAATGCTTGCATTGGGGAAATGTTGTGAATTGAATTTACCAGTATTATTATGTCATCATCTTCATTTTTCTTTGCGCTCCAATATTTCTTCACATTGTTACGGGAAGACCATGGGATTTATAGTTCATGTTTGGCAAGGTCTTCAAGACTTGAGTCCTACATAACTAAATGCTTTTTTTTTGTTTTTGTTTTTTTAAAAGAAAAACAAGTCTTATTAGAGTTATACAAAAGCGTAGGCTGCAATAGCAAAAAGAGAAAGATTGTGTCTGCAAACCCAGGGAGACGAACTATTTAGTTATGAACTTAGTATTTGTTTGTTTTTTTTTTTTTTTTTTTTTTTTTGGTTTTAGTCTTAAATTCAAAATGAAGACCTGGATTCTCATTGATATCTCTATTAGTGTCTTCAAGTAGAAGCTCCACATTTAATCGAAACCTAGTGTCATGGCGACGTGAACAACAAACATCAAGAGTCTGGTGCACGTGGAACACCAACCAACCAACCAAGCTAAGAAAGGGAGTAGATGAGTTGAGAAATGAGAGAGGTAGTAGTTGGTAGCAGTGGTTGCTAGCTGCCCTCTCCTCTATTAAACAAACACATCGACATTGTTCCTTTGTTATTTGTTGAGCAAAGTGAGTTGGAGTGAGGCCGAGATATAGGAGAATGGAAAGCCAGAAAGACAAGAAGTTGAAGATTCTATGCCTCCATGGATTTAGAACCAGTGGCAGCTTCCTGCAAAAGCAACTTAGCAAATGGGATGCTTCTATTCTTTCTCAGTTTGACATGGTATGTCTATTTTACCTCCTCTCTCGCTAGTCGCTAACTTATTTGTTACGTGCATGTTTACATGAGAAAGTAGCAACCCAACTAACATAGTTGCCTCTGCTCTTTTCAATCAATTTGTTTAATGCTCTGTGACTCTTAGCAAATTTTGTCTTTTCCTTGATCATTTTCTAAGCATTTCAAGATTTAGTTCAAATAGGCTAAATAGCTAAAAGGATATTCATGGATTTATGTTGTCTGAGGAACCATATGGTTTGGATTCTGCTGATTTCCTAGTTGATTTTGCTGACTATAGCTACTTCTATTTGGTGTTCAATCTTGTTTGAGTAGCTAGTTTCCATATTATTTAGCAACTGCCTCACAGAGATCTTCTTCTCAGTGACCTTGCTACACAATACCCTTTTGCCTCTCTCCAATATAAATGTTTTTTTTCTTTACCAGAGTTTCTGTTTATGAGTTTGTTGTATATGCATATTTCCCTCTTGGAAATGTGATAAACAGAAATATGAGTTTTCTGTTTATAATTATAGGAGTTTCCAGATGGGAAGTTCCCTGCTGGTGGAAAATCTGACATAGAAGGCATCTTCCCACCTCCTTATTTTGAGTGGTTCCAATTTGAAAAGGTAAAAACCTTTTTTATATGCTTTCAGTTCTTCCAGACTTTCAGATAACTATCCCTTTATTCTCTGTTTGCCAAACTGACTAAGAGAACAAAAGAAAGAAAAGGAAAAGAGGACTTAATTAGCAGTTTATTTCCTTTCCTTGTTCAATCAGGACTTTATGGAGTACACAAACTTGGAAGCATGCATCTCTTATTTATGTGACTACATAACAGGCAAAGGCCCCTTTGATGGTTTGCTTGGGTTCTCTCAGGTAATGATATACACGACATTAAACTGAAACTTCTCATTCCTTCATGACGTGCCTACTATAGCTGATTGATCTCCATCGATCCAGCAGCTAATTGAGAACGTATAAAACCAGCAGCTGGTGTATTAGTTACTAATATTATACTATGAAAACCGATCTTAACTCAGGGCGCGACACTCTGTGGACTCTTGTTAGGCTACCAAGCTCAGGTATATATGCAGTTAGCTAAGTAGCTCTGTGTTGTTTCCTAGATGACGTATAGCACATTTAGTCAACTTATCAATCCTATATAATGCAGGGAAAACTGTTGAAGGAGCATCCAACTTTCAGATTTTTCATATCGATATCAGGAGCAAAGTTCCGACAGCCAAGCATCTGCGAGATTGCCTACAAACAAAAAATCAAGGCCAAATCTGTCCACTTTATAGGAGCCAAAGATTGGTTAAAACTACCCTCTGAGGAGCTTGCTTCTGAGTTTCACAACCCCCTCATCATAAGGCACCCACAAGGCCATACTGTCCCTAGGCTAGGTCAGTACATATGTCTAATACATACATATTTCGCATCTGCGAGAGAGATATATATTAATAACCCAAATCGTAACAAGTCACACTCCTGTTCTAATTCTATGTGGTAAGTAAATAGCTCAATGGGTTTGTTTCTCAACACACAGATGAAGTAGCCATCGAACAGTTACGTGAGTGGACTAAGACAATCATCCAATCCAATACTGGCACTACTACTACTGCTCCTCCTCCTTTGGATAGTAATCATGAACTGAAAAATGGAGAAGCCAAGGCTCCAGTAGTTGCAGTATCATGTAATAAGGTCCAAACAGGGCAGCTGGAGACAAATGGAGTAATTATCACAGAGAAAACTGGGAGAGAAGTCGAGGCAGTCCAACCATAATTCAAACTAGAATGAGCCTGCTCACTTTTTTTTCTTAATTACTTTTCCTGGTCGATCTGTCGGTAATAATATTGCAGGATACCAAATTGACCAGTTCAGTATCAATAAATGAATGTATTCCATAACTTCTATACTGCAATGTACTTTAAGGATGCGTAATGAACGGTGTGAAATTTTCATCTGTTATATCATGTTCTTTGATAGTGATTCCTAAAACGGCGAATTCCCGTGTTATTATCCGCAAAGGAACAGAGATTAAACCTGAGAAGTTTGTTATCACTGTCATCATTGAGCAGCGTAAACCGTTAACACTAGGAACTCATTCAAGGACAAGAACTTGCAATGCACAACTTGACTAGAGCAGCAGAGGTTCCACCCAACTTGACATTGTAAATTTGATACCCCTCGTATGAAGACCTTTTCTTTTTTGTAATGATTCATCTCAATAGTGGAAGACCTGTGCAATATAGGAAATCAATCAAAAAGAGGGCAGACAGTGCTTGTTAAATTTGCACGCAAACACTTTCGGAAATAGGATGGGGAGCCTATAGACAATCGACTCTTTTAAATCCCATCCATACGTACCAGTTGCACAAGCTTGAGGGTAACTTTGGATGGTACGTCTTTACAAGGAATGGTAATAAATACAGCATATATTCTTCAGCAGAATTGGAAGGAAAAACTGATTTCAATCTCCTGTTGTGCTAAGGAACTGCATGCAGAGTGCAAATACGTCCAAATAATTTTTATCCTTCAGCTCCATTGGATCCTCGCATACACCATGGAGGTATAAAAAGTTTGCAAAACATCGCTCATCTCTGCAGATCCCGTAAGCCAATCATGAAACACCACCGCAAACCCTTGAATCTCTCGCGGGAGGCAGCCAGATCAATCTTTAACTTTTTTAACCAATATTCCCTCCCAAGTAATAGATTCCAGAAGGTTGCATAAAATTGGCATCAGCTTACAAATACAATGGCTCCTCAGAAAAATAACTTAGCCTGTTATATCAATCTCCTTTCCATTTTCCTCATTAATATTTCTCCTCATCCTTCTTAACCATATATCATAATCCATGAGATATGGTGTCCCACATAGACTATCAACATAATCAGAAAATGCTTTCAACACAGTTGAGGCTTCGCCTAACTTCTGTTGAATTAGTCTCCTAGACCATGAAGTCTCTCTCCACTGCAGTGCCCCTTCAACTGAATCAAGATCAGGTAAAACCCCACCGCAAGAAATATAAAGCATATAAACAAGGCTCTCAGCATCTGAAGCTGAGCATAATTTTCCCTCCTGGAGAGCGTAGGTTGAAGAGAAATGAAGGTTCATTGCAGGGCGGTCCCTATCTTCAAGAATAGCACGTCCCCAGCCAATGAGAACAAAAAACGGATGTCTTCCAGCAGACCTGACACAAATCACATTCTCTGGCCTGATGTCTCCATGCCGAATTCCTGCACAAGCAGCAGTTGAAAGTGCAGATAAGCAATCATGGCAACACCTAATAGCCGCCTCCGCACCAAATCTACCCTGATCTATCAAATCAGCTACTGTTTCACCGACTGGGCTTGTCACAAGGATCGAGGTGCCACACCAAGGGTGATCACAATTTCCACCCGAGCTGGGTCTCTGACATTGACCAGGGTGAATAATCCTGCCAGATGCACTCAACTGGGGTAGATACTTGCTAGATAGGCCTTTCTGTTTCATAATAGTCAGTATTTTAGTCTGCCTCTGAACTTGATACCAGATATTCATATCCTCCCACGCAGGCTCGAGCTGGGACGGATGAGAGCCAACATATAGAAACAAAATTTTCTGAGGATCTTCCACTGGAGATGCAATGTAATATGGATGTTCACTGCTAATCATAACTTCATTGATCTGGTAACCTTTCTGCCGGTTAGAATCCTCCAACCACAATACAGATCCTACTTCTAGCTTCAATAACTGTTCAGACTCAATTTTGACGGAATCATCCTGAACTTCAACAATTTCAGGGGAAACACTGCGCTGCTGAAACCGAAATAGATTATTCCCATTCATCTCAGTATTCCCCAACTGCCTCTCAGCTCTTCTTGTTTGGAGACGAGAACCATGATCTGCAGCTAAATCCTCTACTGAGTGCTTGGGAAATCCAGCAAATTGAGTGATACAGTGGAAGGTAGCAAAAAGTATCTGTAACGCACCAATATCTCCCCAGTTGGCATTTCCAAGCTTGTTCCAAATCCTGTCAATTGAAGAGACTGTAACCGTAGAATGATTTTGAATCCATTCAGCAGCACAATCATATACATTATCAACATCAAACTCCAACTTATTTACATCTCCTTCAACCTTTACAACCCCACCATACTGAGAATCAACTAAAAGAACAAAAACAGAGTCTGCAGTCTGACAATATTTCCTTCGACTAAAGCTTCTTGATATTAGTACTCGGATAGCATAGAAAAGGGCCTCACCAATAACAGAGAGCAAAGGCTGCCCATCACCATTTACAACAAAGCCTCCAATATCAGGCCTTAAGAGAGCCAACTCAAGAATATGATCCCACTTCCCATGCGGATGTCTAGGGTTTGTTAGTAATATACCAGTAGCACAAAGACTTCCAAGCTTACCCTCAGCAACTGCATTCTCAGCTTGATAGAATCTGAAGTTCTCATTGTACAGACAAGCAACAGAGAAGGGCATGGGCTCATCATGACTCCAGAATGCTTCCCACAAGCCCTTAACACTGGCATGTAAAAAATCTTCAATGGCAAGATAAGCAGTTGCTTCCACCACACCAGAAGTTGAAGCATGAACAGCACTGGGCATCCTAATCAACTGCTGAAATGAAATCCCTTCTAATGCATACTCAAACTTTTGAAGCTCTATCAACTCAAAAGGCTCACTGAAGGCAGGTTTCTGTGTTCCTAAATTATTGCATACAGATTCAAACCACTGTTCAAGGTTTACAATGAGTCTGTCACTGTCCACAAACCTATAAAGAAATTCCTTGCGTTTACGAGACCTACTCCCAGAAGATACAGTAGACCTCTTTGTCCCAGACCCTATTGATTCTTGGTCCGGAGACCCACCTGCCAGAGACGGTGCAATAATGATGATCAGCTAACTGGGAAGCCAAACCAGAATACACATATGTAGACAAGCAAGTTCTTAAATGTGTGTGTCACAGATGATACTGGTCAGCATTGAATTTTTGAAGTTGAGATGATAATTCACAATATTTATGTGCTGATACCCAGAAGCTCCATACATATAACAGGGAACATAAGCAACGGAAACGGCAATTTTAGTCACTACTAACTGATCCCCACAAAGTAATCTTTGGTTAAAGAAATTCTAAAACTTCAATTTCCTGCTCCAACTTTGTAGGATAAACATACAGAACAAGCCACTTGTAAACTATCGGCAGTTTCACTGCCAAATAAGGGGAATATATATATAAACTATAAGAAAAAATAAAAAGTGGCTATAAGGGATTTCCGCACAAAAGAAGCAGAACCTCTGGTCTAACAACCACCTAGGAGAATTCCAAACTGTATTGTAAATCTAAAGAGAAAAGAAAAAATAAGGAATTTCAGTGATAGCTTAAGTCTGTCAGATGAACACTTTTGATCAAGAGCTGGAATTTATTGCAATTTAACTATTTGAACAATAAAGTTGGACCAAGAATGTGTTGTTCTTTTATTTTGTTATTTACCACCCTATCCAACTTATCTAATGCATCCACCCTTGTTTATGATTTCTTGTGGCTGTTACTCTTACAATGGAGTGCTACCTGTCCTTTTCTTGATGACTTGCCAGTTGCCACAGTTTATAGAAGTGTCCAACCGGTCTTTAGTTCAAGTTCCATGAAAATTTGCGAAAATCTACTTATAGTAATAGCTTCCTTAACTAAGCTAGTTCTCCTGATGCATTATAACTTTCAAAGCTGTCAGAAAAAATATTCTCACAGCCTCCGTCAGCTATACATCTATGCTCATGAAAATGAGCTACAACCACTACTAATTACTGCACAACTGCAGTTTAAACGAAATGGGAAGAATGAGGTGTCATATACATTTCATGCACATGGTCATTTCCAACAAGTGTTGTTTAGGCAAACCTAAAAGAATATCAATTATGTTAATTAAAACCCATGATATAATAAAGATCAGATAACACCAACCAAATGATCACACATGAAAAATGAGATAAACTTGTCATTTCATATCTGATATCGAGTCTTCAACATTAGTCCTTTGGTAGTGCAGTTGTAACACACTGTGACTTCATACAAATCGCTCGTCAAAAGAATAATTCTACTTGGGAATATAACAAACAGACCTTAATTTCACTTCCTTTTGAGGAAAAATTCTTATAAATTTTGTTTGAATTGATTTAGTTTTGCGTCTTGAAACTGTGCAAACATTAAAACCCTATAAATTGACAAGCAAAAAAACAGAGAGAGAGTCGAAGGCTGACCTTCCATTGCGGTTAGAGGTACAGGTGGTGGTTTTCTGATGAAGAAAGGATCATGTCAACGGCGACTCCTTGGGCGATGGCTGATTTCTGATTTGGGATCGGTTTCAGCTATGCGCTTTTGGCTCCTTGTGCCCTCCCACCCTTCTCTCTCGGATTATTCGAACCCCCAACCCCCACTAATATATTATTTTCTTCATTTTTCGTCCTTTTCCTTTTTTTTTTTCTTTTTTAATTTTACCGAGACCATCTCCGATCTTTCGTGTAAAACCTAAAATAGGTTTAAGATTTGTAAAATCTCATCTTCAACTAGAGGTCGTCAAATAAGATGGGTCGGGCCTTATAATTTTTTAAAATTTAAGGGCTGGGCCTGGTCAAGCTACTTAAAAATATTAAGGCCCACAATCCTCAGTCTTAAAAAGCCTGTACCGGGCTATTATATATATATTAGGTTTTTTTAGTTAAAGAGGTCCTTATTTATTCTTACGGGGCAGATTTTCACTTTCGACTCACTTTTCAATCGAATTTTCATATCTCCACCGTCTAGTCTTTAGATACTAATGTATAGATAATGTATAGATCATCTCTGAAAAATTTCAGCCAATTTGGTTACCATTAAAGCACTCAAATTCGATTAAACCAACAGATGAACATAATTCTGTCGAACTTGAACCGTTCATGTTTAAAACAGAAAAATGCAGTTTTGAGTGACTTAATGATAACCAAATTGGCTAAAATTTTGTATAGATGATCTATACTTTATTATCTAAAGACTACGGTGAAAATGTGAAAATTCGATTGAAAAGTGAGTCTAAAATGGAAATCTGCACCGTAAGAATAAATAAAGACATCCTTACTTGAGAAAGACAATATATATATTATCAAAAGAAAACAAAAAACTATGAAAAAGTTAAGATTTTGTTAATGATTTGAACTAAATGTAATAAAAGAAATGAAAGGAAAATATGATTTAATGAATTAGTTCGTTCACATATGCAACTAGGCCTGTAGTCTCAGCCCAGGGCTGAAGGGTAGGCCCAAACTTAGCCCTACTTTTTGGGCTATGGGTTGGCCCAGCCCAAGCTAATCGGCAGGCAGGACTGGTCTTGAAAGATTTAAGGCTCAGTGCGAAAAAAAATAGGCCCTAGAAGTAACAAAAGGAAACATGAGAACTTGAGCATCTAATTTTTTTTTGTTTCGGACGATTGTGAGCAATTTATAAAGATTTATTTTATTATGGAGAATATCAATTATCAATCGGCCTCCTTTATGGCCTCCTTTAGAGCATCTCCTTTAGAGCATCTCTTACAACTTCCTCAAAATTTCTCTAAAATGAGGAAGCAAAAACCCAGAGGCTCTAAAAAAAATTATGCTCAAACTCCAACAGCTTCTCCATTTTAGAGATTCCGACATTAATTACAACAATAAAATATGTTACAACATTATTAACTATAACAAAATATATATATATATATATATTATTGTAACTATAAAATACTCAATAAATTATTCTATATATGTAAAACTTCTCGTTGGAACACGTGAAGAATTTAATTTTGGAGAATGAAGACTTTGCTGCAAATGTAGGGAAGGTGTATGCTTCTGCAAGATCCCCTAGGCTATGCAAGAACATAATTAAAAGAGAACACATACATTGACACAACATTTATAGTGGTTCACCATGCCATCGGAGGGCATGGTTACGTCCACTCGAATCTACTATCATGAGGCCTCAATGCCTAGGGTGTTACAAGTGTGGAATAGTGAAGTTGGATCAGTTGAGGTGAGAGAGGGATCGAGAGAGCGAGAGGCTTTCTACATATGAGAAGCATTCCTTTTATAGCTAAGGAAGGTTTCCTCACATATTATACTTTCGATGTGGGACTAATTACACATATATATTTTTATGGTGCCTTCTTGTGGAGCTTGGAGGAGCATATTCCCGTTGTGGCATTGATGATCCTTCACCATGGCGGGGTAACCCGAATGTCGGTCTACCGGAAGTATGTCGGAGGCGGGGCCCGCCATGGCCGGAGCACGGTCTACGAGGTCATTGCTTATGCTTGGCGATATAAGATATACATCGTATCTACAAGTTTCTTGACTGGTCTATGGGCGGAGAAGGTAGTTCCTCACTACCGACAACAATGTACTTCTCACTACAAAAAATAATTGTTTTAGCTACCACGGTTTGTAACGGCGTGCAAATGCCGTCACTAATAGTTCTTCTTTTGTGACGGCAAACATGGGGTAGTGAAAAGAAATTTATTTTGCGACGGCAATGACACGCTGTGTCAAACAATGAAATTATTTGCTACGGTTATATCATGTTGTGGCATGGAAACGAAGAATATGCGATGGTATTTAACGCCCAATTTTTTTCAATCTGGCGGTCCTTTTTTCTCACTTTGACAGATACACGCCTAATACTCTCTCTCTCTCTCTTTCTCAGACCACGCTCGAAATAAACGTCTGAACCCCACGTGTCTCTCTCTATTCGACTTTGCTAGAGGTACTTCATCACTCTTCTCTCTTATTTTCTCAGTTGGTAACTAGATTTCAAGTTTAGAAACTAGGTCAACTGGATTTCATGGCTCTTAATCCTCTTGGATTTCAATTGGGTCTCGCTAGTTTTGTTTTGGTTTTGGGTAATTTATGGATTGTTACTAAATAGCAGATGAAATTGGGTTGTTTTAGAAATTAGGTCTAGCCATGAGTATTGGGAGTTTCGTGGGGTTGGGAATGAGAGAGAGAATAAGGATATACTCATTATTTGAGAAATTTGATTTAGTGTATGCTCTATCGTGGATAGGAGTTTTGCTATTACTATTTTCATGTGAGTCATTTGTTTTGGTACTTGATTGTTTGAGAAATTTTATTTAGTGTATGCTTTTTCTTTTTGGGTTTCTTGTCTTTGAGCTTGTGGCAGCGGTTTTCTGTGTCATACTATATATATGGAACAATGTTATAGAGTTATATAGCTATGGTTTGTGGTGGATTGATGTTGCACAGTTGGATTAATTTGATGTGAGGTTCTTGCTGCTATTTATATGCTTACACTTTCCATGCTCTATTACAAACTTTTGCTTTTGTATGACCTATGTTCACATAACAAGTCTATCTTTTTGAGTTCAACAGTCAATTGTTTTGTCCTTGTGTGAAATAGGAAATAGAACTACCTGTAAGGGGTTAATATAGTATAGGATTAGTTGTTAACTGTTTGATAGTTGAATGTTCAAATTTTATTAGGTGAGGAGATCCGAGATTTTTTTCTCATTTAGCATGGATAAAATTTGGCTTGGTTTATGATGGTGATTCCTTTATTTTTGCAGGTTGAAACGCTTATCGGGTATCGTACAGAGCTGGGACAAGAAGCATTGTCACATCCCGGTTCTTAAGTTAATTTACGGTTATTGACTTTTAGGTTATTTTGACATTTTACTGAGTTGAGTAACCATTTACTGTTAAAGGACCTTGGAGTTGACTTTTTGTAGGAAAACTATTTTGGGAAAATTTCTTTAAGGAAGTTGTAGAGGACGTTAATACGAATCCGTGGATATGCTATACGTTAAAATTGGAGTTGGTATGAAAAAGTTATGGTTTAAAAACTAAAGTTACTATTTTTGGTCGTGGTATAAAGGTCAAAAAGTAAAAATCAGAACTCACCTTCTCTTTCTCTCTCCTCCTTCCCGTGTCTCTCCTGTAGTGGATTCATCACAGCCGTTTTTCGCCGTCCGGCCGAGTTGGGCGGCAAGGTGGGTATCAAATCGAAGCTTGGACATCCCTCTTCAAGTCTAGGTAGGTTGTTGGCCGTCTTGTGCCGCCATGAAGGAGATATGACGCCGGGAAGATGCGACTGTGCATAACAGAGTTTTCACCGGAACTCTCTCATCTGGCCACCAAAGCCGGAGTTTCTTGTCCCGTTTGGAAGGTCTGACTTCGGGTAGCAAACCCTTAAAAAGATTCGACCTAACTCGAGCTAGGTAAGGAGAATCGAAGGTTTGAAATTGTAGGGTTTTAAATTGGGATTTTTAATGTTTGGCTTCGATTACCCTAGTTAGGCTTGAAATTAGACTTTGTGCTAGTTATAAAAGTTGTTTAGAATGGAGAGGATGATTGTGTCAAAATTTGGTAGCCATTGGAGGTAGTCGGAGTTGGGTGGCCGGCCGCCTCTTTTGGGTAGTTTTTCATGTTATTTAATTTGGTTATGATGAGAGGAGTCCAATGGTGTGAAGTTTGAGAATTATGGTGAAGTCTAGAATATGTTTGGGATTATTTGAAGTTGGGTTTATCGGTGTGTTTCTCGGGAAGATCCTACCGTTGGATTTCCCTTATTTCTATTTTAGAAGGTTGAAATAAATGAAATGAGGTTGTGGGTGAAGTTTGACATGAATCCGTTAAGCTTAACCCTAGTAAAGGTAGTGGGTTAAGCGGAAGAGATTTGGGTGTTTATATTTAAGTATTTATTTTCCGGAATTGAAGTTTGGTCCTATGCATTTTTATTGTGCCAAGATACGAGGGGGATCTCCCTTGAGTGGCGATTCGGATATCGTCGGGCTTATGCCTAAATTTGTGAGTGGACATGTTGGTTTTAAATAAATATGCATGCAAGATTTTATAATTTATTATTTTATTTCCCAAGCTTATATTATAATTTCGGTTTATGAGATGATTTGAAAATTATTTGAGTTTGAAGCATTGATTAATGGTTGGTCATGATTTATGGATTTGAGCTCGGGTTATAAAGTTAGTATTTGAGTTTTGATATCCTATATGACTCTGGATTTAATTATTATCGGTTTTATTTTGATGACTTTGAGATTTATAAAAGATTACCGAAAATGGAATTTTTGGTAGTTCTCTATTTATAACTTTCTAATTTACTTGTGGATTATCGATATTGACATTGAGAATATTTTTAGTGAGTATTTTTCGGATTAAGAAATTATTTACAATTTATACTTGTTAATTAAATCTCGCTTATAATTATGGATTTGATAATATTTTGATGTGTGAGACACATCATCGAGTTTTATTTTAAAATTTCTTATGATAATTTCCAAGTACGGTTGGGAACCGTACCATTCGCATGATCTTGGGGAAGCTTTATGAATTTAAGTGATTTCGTATATTTTTAGGCACCATATTATAGAGTCGCTTTTATTCATTACTAGCTAGCTTTATTAGCGGTCCTCACCATAGGTGAGTTAAGAGCTTAGCGTGAGACGCTATTATAGCCTGGGAAGCACCGATCAGATATTATTATTTATTGCTAGCTAGCGTTATTAGCGGTCCTCACCATAGGTGAGTCGAGCACTTAGCATGGGACGCTACTATAGCCTGGGAGGCACCGACCCGAGCCTTGGAGGCTCCTCTTTCATGGTAATATCTCTTCCCCTCGTTTTATTTTTCTCAATTATGTAATTGATTAACCAGCAGGGCTGGTTTGTCTCTATTTTCGAGATTTCTGTATTTGATTAACCAGCGGGGCTAGTTCGTCTCTGTTTTCGAGATTTCTGTATTTGATTAACCAGCGGGGCTGGTTTGTCTATTTTTATGGAATTCTGGATTTAAAGTTATTTGGATTATCAAAGTTGCATGCAGTTAAGTTTTAAAAGTTGAAACATGGGCAAGTATATAAATTATGTATTTGTTAAATTATTTAATTTATTTTTGTCCACTCACTCTAACGTTTTTAAATTACTTTCCCCTGGGCCCTTTGGTTTTAAATGCCCAGTTTGCAGGCTAAGTTTAATTGAGGTCGAGCGTACATGGAGTTGAGGCATAGTCAGAGCTTGCTTCTGCTTATTCTTTATTCTTTGTTTTTCCTTCATTATAGATATGCTCTGATAACCATTTGAGATTGTTATTAGTTGATTTAAGGCTTGATGTATTTTGGGAGATGTGATGAACTTGGGGAGCAGGAAGGCTCCAGGTGTCACATCCCGACTTTTAAATTTTTACTCTATTTACTAGCTTGGTATTAATAAGAGTTTTACCGTCTTCGTCAATGAGTTTATAGTTTCAAAGGTCCCTAGAGATGTTTTGAGGGATGATTATTTCGAAGAAATTATTCGTAGGAGAAATATTTGACGACGGTAAAAAGGATAAATTTTAGCTAGTAAAAAGGTAATTTTTTATTAGGGTATTATTTATGTGGTGTTTTTGTGGAGTTGGGATTATATTTGGTATGGGTAGGAATCGGTTGGGAAAAACCCCAACACTTTTTCTCCCTTTTCTCTCTCTTTCCTCCCGAGCTCTCTCCCTCCGCCAGAAGTCCCGCGCTCGTCCGCCGCCGTCCGGTCGTCTCAGACCGCCGCACTGGTCTCGATCGGTCGGCCCTCGATCCAGCTTACTTCCTGGACCGGTAAGAGCTTCCCTAGCGCCGCCGTGAGGGAGATATTGCGCCTAAAACCTTCGGCTGTCTGTGGTGCTCTGTCGTCGAAACTCCCTCCTTCGGCCACTATAGTCGGAGTCGCTTGGCTCCTTTGGAAGCTCTCCTTCCGCGCATCAATCCCTCAAAAGGATTCACTCCCTCTTGGACTAGGTAAGGAGAATCGTTGAGTTGAATTTCTAGGGTTTTATTGTGTGTTTTGGTTCGATTGACCTAGTTAAGCTTGAAATTGGACTTTGTGCTAGTTAGGAAAGTTGTAGAGCGGATTGAGAGGAAGATGGTGTTAAAATTTGGTAAGCATTGGAGGTCGCTGAAGTCGGCCGCCGGCGGAGCAGACGGCGACGTAGCCGCTGTGAAGTGGTTTTCAGGGTTTTTTAATCTGTTGTATTAAGGGGAGTCTATTGATGTAAAGTTTGAAATTTTTGGAGGAGTTTTGCATAGGTTCGGGATTTTTCAAAGATTGGTGAATTTGGCGGTTAATGGGGTAGAATCTGACCGTTGGATTTCCTTTATTATTGTTTTAGAATGTTGAAATAAATGAAATGAGGCTGTGGGTGGAGTTTGGCATGAATCCGATAAGCTTAACCCTAGAAAAGGTAGTGGGTTAGGCGGAAGAGTTTTGGGTTATATATTTAAGTATTTATTTTTCTGAAATTGAAGTTTGGTCCTAAGCATGGTTATTGTGCCAGGATTCGAGGAGACCTCACTTGAGTGGCGATTTGGATTTCATTGGGCTTATGCCTAAAGTTGTGAGTGGACTTTTGTTTTAAATAATATGCGTGCAACGGTTTATTGTTGAATAATTTTTTTTGTTTGAGCATTTGACGTCATTTTAATTTGACGATTTTATTTCTTTTGGAGAATTACTGAAAATGAGATTTTTCGGTGAATATAAATATATATTTATGAGGAGAGTATGTATATAAATGTTAGCTAGCCATATGTGTCTGTCCACCTTAATGGCGTAGTATATAACCGCAATATGGTGTGACGTGAGCATTGACGAGTGTAAAGTCTACATCAAATAAACCCTTATCATTAGCAGCATTGAGTAAGTAGAGTATCGTATTGGGCCGGAGATTGAGGGTACCTTGCAAAACAAGCGTTAGTAAAACTAATAAACACAAGTATTATTTACGTAAAAATATACAATCAAATACATTTACAATTAAATTGGGGGAATTGAGAGATAATTTCTAACTAAAATGCAAGATAAATAAACCTAAACTAATATATACAAGCGATCATCTTCTTTCACACGGAAAACAGCCTTTCAAACTACATAATCAAGTCATCACAATGTTTCAATTTCCAAAACTTAGAATCATGCCAACTATATGCAAGAAACGAATTCAAAACACATGCCGAAAGAGGTCATGCATCCCATATAATCTTCTCAAGTCTCCTACGCTGGAAAAGTCCTAACACATAGAATATTTTATACAATATATCATGTTAATACGAAGCGCATTCATACAACACACTACATGAATCATTAAGCATAAAAGATGAACTCGAACATATTAGATTTGTTTACTGGAAGAGGCTTAACAACCTAACACGCAATCTTTGTTCTTAATCGAAACCCATATCACATGAATCCCAATTTTTACCACTTGTTAATCTACACTTACCGGAAAAGGCCTAGCATAAATTATGACTTTGCTAACTTGGCTGAATTAGCATATTGAATTAAACTGGAATCATAGACTTTCTAACACAAGAGTAGGCATGATCTAAGTTAAACAAACATCATAAACAATCTGAAAATTTCATAACAATAGTTCAAAATCATCCCATACATCAAATCCAAACGTCACAAAGATGAAAGAAAAACTACTAAAATTAAAACTAAATCGAAATACAGAAGTAGAAGTCATGTTTTACACTTTTTGGATCTTCAAAGAAAGCTTCAAAGCACGTCAAGAGTAGAACACGGAAGAGATGAATTGCCAAGCTTCGGAAAAGTCCTAATCTTGGCAGAAACTAAAGCTAAAACTAGGATATATGGGAGGAACAAAGCTACGGTTATGGAGAGCAGACGAACGGCAATTTCTGACTTTTGGTGCGTAAGAAGTGATGCCTTTGCCGTCTCCAACTCCTCCTATATGTATGAGCAGCTGCTATTAGGGTTAGAGAACCCTAATTTTCGTCTATGGGCTTGCCTATGTGGTATGGGCATTGAAATTAAACTTTCGGTCCAATTCAGAAATTCGGGCAGACTGACCTTTGGCCACTCAAATGATCATAACTTCTTCTCCAAAATAGCTATTGATGATCCGCGAAAAGTTCTGGAAACTAGACTCTTCTAGCTTTCCGTTGATATAAAGTTCATCTCATGGATCATTGTGAGCTGATCACAATCCTCTGTCGAAGTTGACTGCCAATTCCTGGCATATTTCTGATTTCTTTCCTTGTGCCATATGGATTCCTTTTCCTTCAAGATCTCTCATCTTTTGCTTCTTTTGTGCTCCTCGGCTTCATTTGCGACCTAAAAACACAAACTAAGTTAAAATGAATATTGTTAAAGGAATTACATAGCTAAATAGGGTCGAAAATACATTAAGATGCACCTATCAAATTCCCCCACACTTAGGTTTTTCTAGTCCCTTAGCAAAATCAAACAAAAAACTCAATACACACAAACCAGAAATTACACAACTACAAAACTCAACAAACAAACAAACAACTCTATTGCCCATAACATATTGTCTCAGAATCTCCAATCTCTTGGCATCAAAATTAGCACTCAATCAAGAATCATTCCATGAAGTTTCAGAAGCTAATTGCCATGCATAGATCACATATTTTCATGTAGGACATGATAGAACAATGGTGATATTTAAGCTCAGCATGTTTCAAACAAGTATGATTCATTCTCACAAGATATGCACTCATTTTTCACTCAGATTTTCTGGCTAAATCATTCAATAAGTATGCAAGATAGAATCAGAAAGCTTGCATTTATATGAACAAAAGCACAATAGAACATATATAAACCTCTAAAAGAATCAATTACTCACACAAATGAACCATACCATAGGCTCAACTTTTGGAACAAACTCCACAGATCAAGTTTTACTCATCTTTTGGATCAAAAGAAACTTTACAAGGTATTAATGGGGCTGGGCTAGGGGTATGAATTTAAGAGTAGGTATTGCAAAGAATTCCTAAGGACCTAGCAGAGCATTCAAACACGCCTTATGTCGCCAAAGCAAGGGCCTAATGTCATCTTGTTGGGCTCTTCGTCATTCTAAACACCTTCAAACATTGTGAAAAAGAACAAAGGCCAAATATTCTGTTTTTAGGCCTTCCATTTACAACTAAAACTCCCGTTTCACAACACAAAGACATTGTCCATTTTTTTCTTTTTATTTTTCTGCCGAAATTTTGTTTTGTTTTGTTTTGTTTTTGCTTTTTTTTTTTCTACGGCATTTTCTTTTCTTTTTAAACAACAAGGACATTTCAGAAACTCATTCCCCCACATTTTCTCTTCATCGTCACCTCCAGTAGTCTTCACACAAAATGCTCTACTAGGTCCAAAGGACAAAGGTAGAGATGTCACTGTACTAAGCTCAGGTAAAAATTACATGGGTGATAAAAGAAAAGGCTTAATGTAGGCTCTAGGGGCTCAAACTAAGGGTGTGCAACGCACACAAATAGGGACAAGTTTATTTGGCAATGGTGATCATCCTAAAAAGTTTCATTTATCCTTTCCAAAATCAGAGTGTTTTATGATTAAAAGTTTCGAAAGTCCACAAGAGTGAGTTCTAGTCATCTAGAGTTCATTAAAAGCTATGGGGAGCAATCAATCAAACTAAAAGAATAATGAGGTTTTTGAAAAACTATAGCCAAGAAAACGAATAAGAATATTTCAATTATCACTCAGAAAGAATAACACATATATAGGCTCAAAAGCTCACATTTGAGGTCATATGAATCAAAAACTTGCACTACTAGAACAAGCACTTTAGCCGACGAAAAAGTTTCGTCGGCCTGTTAGCTAAATTCGTTGGCTAACATCTTAGTCGACGAGCTTTTGTCGGCTATGGTTTAGTCGGGAAAAAGTCGTTGGCGATGACTTTAGCCGACAAAACAAGAAGACGTTGTCGGCTATTGTCCCAAAATTTAGCCGACCAAAAAGACGTCGTCGGCTACTGTCCCAGAATTAAGCCGACTAATATCTTCAATGTTTCGTCGACCGTAGTCTGAGACTTTAGCCGACGAAACATTTTAGATATTCGTCGGCTTAAATATGTAATAAAAAATAAAAAAAATAACTATAGCCGACGAAACATGCCTTAATTCGTCGGCTAAACCTTATAAAAAAAATTTAAAATACTATAGCCAACGAATTATGGCATGTTTCGTCAGCTATAAGTCCATTCCAGTAAAAAAAAAACCTGAAATTTCTAAATTACCATTCCAAGCAAGCTGCAAAATACACCTAAACAATTCCATATAACCAACAACAAGCACATAAAACTATATAATTGATCAACTACACAAAATCTAGATGGTCTAAATCAATATCCGATTCTGGGGGCTGCTGCGGAGGAGGTTGCGGTGTCTGAGGTAGCGGTATAGGCGTAGGCATGGGCGGAGCCGGAAGTCCCTGAAGCTGGGCAGCTGTAGACTCCTGTAAGTACTGGAACATCTGCTGCTGCTGGGCCTGCTGGGTGGCATATACCGCGGCAGTATAGGCAGCCTGAGCAGCTTGCTGTTCTCGTAGTCTCTGAACTTCCGACTTTGCTGAGTCGTCCTGCTGCTGGTCGAGGCTGCCTTTCGTTGAAATCCTGGAGTGGTCTTCAAGACCCTCTCATCCTTCTTTCCTAGACCCCGGCAGTAGAAGTTGTTTCCTTGCGGTGGGAAGGCTGTGCTCATGATCCTCGCCCCAACCCTCGGATTCGAAGTGTCGATCCGGGACATGGCTTAGGACATCTCTTCCTCCTGCGTGTCCGGCCATGTCTCCCTCACTATAGCACTCATCACCTCGTCACTAGCCTCCCTCACCTTCGCCTAATTGGATAGAAAAAAATGATCAATTAACATTTTGACATATATATAAGTAAAATTAAAAATTTAAAAGCGTAAGATGACTTACAATATCCTCCTGGGCTTCAAGATATGCCTTCTCGTACGTATAGACGTACCGGTTGACTTCTGGATGTTCCCTGGCCGCCTCGTCCATGAAGACAGCGAACGGTCTAGAACCGGCACGATGGTTCCTTGTGTTGCGTTGCCGGTTCTGAGCGTTTGCCCGAAAAACGGCCTTCAAAGAAAAAATAAACTATTAGTAAAATATTTAAAAACGGACGTACTTAATGACAAAATAACTAATTAATTTTTTAAATACCTGTTTAGGAGGGTTGTTGAATTCTGATGTCAAAAGCCAACGCCACTCGTACTCCATGCACTAGAACTCAGCAGGGGTACTAGAACGTACGTTCCCGTGCGTAGTCCAGTGGGTCCGCAACTCGTTCTTCCACTCCTTGTACCTACAGATACAACAAAAATATTAGAAATATTATTAATATCACATACAATTTTGTTTTTTCATTAACTTCCCAACGTACCTTCCCCCATGCACAACGTCCGCCCAGCTGTTCTTCAGGTGCTCGGGAACGTCAGACCACACCTGCATTTAACCGTTTATTAGTTTAGTTTTTTGAGAAATCAACAATGTAATACATAATATTATTGAGGCATTTTGTAAACTCACCGACATCACATTGTGGACCATGTCCTTAACCTCCTGCGGGACCTCGCCCCAGTCTGACCACAACATAGGGACTCTATCCCTAATGAGTGCTCCCACGCGGCCGGAGTATGTCCTCGACTTCCCACCCGATACTATGTGGCCAACCCCGTTAGGACCGATGACGATCCTCCCTGAGGTATTGACGGTCTTCTCGAGAGCCTTCCCTGTGACGGGGCCTCTCTTCTTCTTTGTCAGGTTCGCTCTGACGGTGCCTATCACGTGATAAACCAAATTGATTATTAAAATCGGAGACCCTTTATTATTAATTATAAGAAAACAAATCATTCATCTTTCATTACCTGCGGGCGAAGCGGCGGACGCGACGGATTCTCTCTCTGTTGTCGATGATGATACCCTCGTGGAAATAAGAGGCGTATCAAAAGGCATGAACCGGTACGCCGTTGATGGAGCCACTGGTGGGGGCAGTGGATAAATCGGCGTCCCTGAGCCATCGACTGTAGGTAAGGTCGGTATCATCCGCGGAAGGAACAGATGAGGTGGCGGCATCTGTACCCCATCTGACCCACCATCCGAAGCAGTAGGACCCGGAGTGGACGGCCGGTGTATCTCAGGCATACGGGGTGCAGACACCTCCGTCTAGGTTTGAGGCCACAGCTACCTCGAGGAACGAGGGACGCCCGGCTACCTCGATGAAGGGGAAACGCTCGGCTGCCTCTGCGCCGTCTCTAGAAGGGTCGCACGTCTAGCTGTCATGGGGCCCCGAAACGACGTTTGAGGGTTGCTAGAGGTTTCCTTAGATGATTCTGACCTTTGGCCCTTCGAACCCTTTGTCGATCTAAAATTACCGCTCATCATGACAGTCGGTATCACCTAGGTTATGCAATTGCACATACAAGGTGCAACAAACTACTGTCAAATCAAAGCTCTCAAGTACTGCGTTCTCGGAGCACACCACAAATTTAAGGTTTTAAGCTTTAGACTCATTCAATCCTCATCTGTCATGAGAATTATTTTATCCATATCACAACTAGTTTCAATACCCAAGCTACAAGATATCCACAGAAACAAAAAAGCACACCACCAACTACCCTACACCACATTTAGACGGCTAGACCTATCACCACTAACTTCTACAACACTTCTAGCACAATTCAAAGCAGCTTATGACAACTAGTTTCAATACCCAAGCTACAAGATATCCACATAAACACAAAAGGAACACAAATACAATGGCCTCAGTGAACACAAATACCCAGAAGGAACACAAGTAATAAGAATTAAGAATACACACCTGGAACACAAATACAATAATCTGCAGCAGAGCAGGCGACGGACAGCAAGCAGCGGTCAGCAGAGCAGGTGACGGGCACCGAGCAGGCAGAGCAACCGAGCAAGCGATTGCGATGAGCGAGGAGACGAGCCGACGACGGCGAGCAGCCGAGCAGACGACAACGTCACAGCGACTCTGTCAGGACCCACCTCGAATTTCACCCTGAAACCCGAAGTAAATCCTACGGGGACCACCTCCAAGGAAAATTTACCGAAAAATCGGCATAACCTCCCTTAAAGATGGACAACCCTTCCTAGAAATACCTACACACACTTCAAAAGAATCCTTCTATAACCCTCTACTCCTGGAGCCTTCGTGCTCCCCAAATCACAACATCTCTCAATTTAATTACTAACTCTAACAATTTAATCTCATAACCAACAACCACAGTTCAGAGCAACTCTATTTGAAAGGAGATGAACTAAAAAAATATAATGAGCGGAAGCTATACTATTGACTATGCCTCTTCTTCATATACGCCCGACCTCAACTATGTAATCCTGCAAACTAGGCATTTTTAAAACGAAGAGCCCAGGGGAAAACATTTGAAACACGTTAGAGTGAGTGGACAAAAATAAATTTACGAATAAAATATTTATGTTTCCCCAAATCAATTTCCAAGGAAAATCAAATGCATGCTGCAAGCGATAAAACTTTTAACTCATAAATATCGAGCCTCTCAGGCTCTATAATATATGTATGTATTTACACACGTACATACTCCCTATATAAATTCATGGGTCTATGTAGGGCTACTACGCTCGCGTCCAACGCTCACGTCACGCCTTAATGCGGTGCTACACTACGCCATTAAGGAGGACAGACGAGTGTATAAATATGTGTCCATACCCCCTATATGAATTAAACACTCATATAGGGCTACTACGCTCGCGTCCAACGCTCACGTCACACCATAATGCGGCTATATGCTACGCCATTAAGCTGGACAGACACATATGGCTAGCTAGCTTTTATATACATACTCTCCTCAATATACATATTTATACTCACCGAAAAATCCCATTTTTCGGTAATTCTCCAAGAGAATAAAATCGTTAAAATTAAAATGACGTCAAAATGCTCCACAACATTAATTGTTCATTCATGAACCATAGCATGCATATTATTTAAAACAAAAGTCCACTCACAACTCTAGGCATAAGCCCGACGAAATCCAAATCGCCACTCCAGTGAGGTTTCCTCGAACCCTGGCACAAATATATAATTAAATTCCCAACTAAAAAAATCCAATATTTAAACAAAATAGGCAAAATTAACCGAGACCCATACTCGCTCATCATTGCCTAACTTCGATTCGGTTTACACCTCAACAATAAAACCAGCAGCCTAAACTACACCCTTCCATAGATTATACGACTTTAATCCAACGGCCGGATTCTACCTTATTAATCCGCCAAAATTACCAAACTTCGGAAAATCACAAACCTATCCAAAACTCATCCAAAAATTCCATAATTCATACCAATAAACTCCCCTTAATATAACACACTTAAAACCATGAAAAACCCCTTAACAGTGGCGGCGCCGCCGGCTGCTCTGCCAGCAGCGGCGGTCGGAGGCCGACTCCAGCGACCTCCAATGCCTACCAAATTTCAACAGCAGCTTCCTCTCAACCCCCTCTACAACTTTCCTAACTAGCACAAACACCAAATCTAAGTCTAACTAGGTCAATCGAACAAAAACACCTAAAGAGCCCTAGGATTTCAACTTCGAATTTCTCCTTACCTAGCTCAAGAGGGAGTGAGCCCTTTGGAGGGGTTGCTGCACGGGAGGAGGGCTACAAAACGAGCCAAGGATCGCCGGCTTTGGTGGCCGGAGGAGGGAGTTGCTGCGACGGAGGGCTTAACGCAGTCGGACCTCTCGGGCCTGATATCTTCCTCACGACGGCGCTAGGGGGGCTGTCACCGGTCCAGGGAGATGGCTGGGTTGATGGCCGACCGAACGAGACCGGTGCGGCAGTCTCAGGCGGCCGGACGGAGAAGCTCGGGGGAAGAGGGAGAGAGAAGAGAAAGAGGAGGAAAAAGAGAAGGAAGAAAAAAATTGGGCCTCTCCTCTAACCCGGTCCAACACTTTAAACAAAACCCCAACTCCAAAAAAAAAATAACACCCCAAAATAATACCCAAATAAAAATTACCTTTTACTAGCTAAAATTTACCATTTTTACTGTCGTCAAATTTTTCTCCTACGAATAATTCTCCGAAAATAACCGTCCCCCAAACCCCTCTAGGGACCAATTAACCTATTACCTCAATGACGAAGACGGTAAAATTCTTATTATAAACAAGCTAGTAAATAAGGTAAAAATTTAAGGGTCGGGATGTGACAGACTCGGCGAGGAGACGAACAACGGCGAGCAGACTGCATAGGTGTTTTGACCGTGGAAGTGAAAACGAAGATGAGCGCTGGGTTTTTTAGGGTTTAGGGGGGCGCTGTGGAGGTTGTCGAGCGCTGGGTTTAATTATATACCTTATAACTTTAGCCGACGAAATTTTTACTTCGTTCGTCGGCTAACCTTTGAAATTCGTCGGCTAACATTTGAAATTCATCGACTAATCTTTAAAATTCGTCGGCTAACCTTTGAAATTCGTCGGCTAAACCTGTGAATCTCGTTTAGCTAAAGTAATGAAATTCGTCAGCTATAGTACTTTTTATTTAATATTTTCAATTTATTTGTTTTATTTATTTTATTAGCTATAGACGACGAATTTTCAATAATGTCGTCGGCTATAGTACTTTTTATACATTCGGCACATTGTGATTGTGATGATCAAACTTGAGAAACGAAAATCCGACCGTCAGATCTGACCATCATGATAAAATACATGTATTGGAAAAAATTCAACTTGATCCGACAAGGTTAAAGGCTCGATCCGAATGGTCAATCCCGTAAGTCATACCTCTAAACGCACGGAAAAGGTCATTGGACCATCTAAATTACATATTTTGGCCGGACCTTCAACTGAAAATAGTTTCAAATCGATTAGACGCAACAAGTCGTGTAAAAATTTTACGGAAAATAACCACCGAAGATAGGGCTACCCATAGGGAGAAAGAATGGAAAATTGCATTGACCGCAACTATCGGCACCGAGACTTTACCAGAATACCGTGATTTTTCAACTGTAGACGTATTTCACCATTCTGGTCATATCTTATTTCCTGACTTTTTTGCGTTTGAAGGTTCTACGTATAGTTTTTTTTGAAACGGAACATTTACTTAAACAAGTTATACAACATTAGTAGGCATGTTGTGATTGTGATGATCAAACTTAAGAAACGAAAATCCAACCGTCAGATCTGACCATCATGATAAAATACATGTATGGGAAAAAATTCAACTTGATCCGACAAGGTTAAGGGCTCGATCCGGACGGTCAATCCCGTAAGTCAAACCCCTAAACGCACGGAAAAGGTCATTGGACCGTCTAAATTACGTATTTTGGCCAGACCTTCAACTGAAAATAGTTTCAAATCGATGAGACACAACAAGTCGTATATTAGGGTATTCGTCGGCTAAGGTTTAGGGTTTAGTCGACGAAATATTAGGGTATTCGTCGGCTAACCGCATCTTAGCCGACGAATTATGACTTATTTAAGATGGTTTTAGCCGACGAAATATATTATAATTCGTCAGCTAAGATTGTTTAAGCCGACGAATTATAGTATATTTCGTCGGCTAAAGTATAAAAAATACATTAAAAAAACAGAAGGTTTAATGTAAACCATACTAACTTCCTGTTCATATATCACTAAAATTCATATAAAATAACAGAAATATGAATTCAACATATGTAAACTATAAAGGTAATACATTCTTTTTTATTACAAATTAATGGATTACGTCCTCTAAATTAAAACTAAGGCTTGTAATCGGAATCATCTGATGAGTCTTTTTCGGTGTCAGAATTAATTTCTGGTAATCTATGCTTTTCCTCATCGCCAGAGTCTTCGTTTGTTTCTTGATTTGGATCAATATCAATAAGTCTCGGCTCTTCATCACGAATTCGCACCGAACGACCCGCTCTAAAATTATTAAGGCGAACGGTAGAGGAGTTAGGAATACCTATTGCGTTGGGCTCTTGATACGCAACATCTTCTTCCTTGTCTTTGGCCTCTCCAAGTGTAGCCGCCGGGTAAATGTTTCGAGGGTGCACAAGGTTGACTACTTTCCACGCGTCACCCTTAGGAAGGTCATCAAGATAAAACACTTGTTTTACCGATGTGGCAAAAACGAACGGGTCATCTTCGTAACAACTTGTAGTAGTGTTCACTGATAATATTCCGTACTGATCGGTCTTCATGCTTTGCGGCCTAGTATCAAACCATCTACACTTGAAGAGGTGCACTGTCATGCCTTGCCCATAAACGAGTTCCACCACTGAATGGAGAACACCGTAATAGTCAACTGCATTCCGCCCACCATGCGCCATCACCCCAGAATTTTGTGTTCTCCTTCTGCTGTCTCTCTGTTCACATATAAATTGTGCACACGCCATTCACCTTGCACATCAGATAAACTCTTGACATTATCGGCTTCATCGCTAGAAGTCTTAGTTCATCTGCAATCAACCATTTAACTGTAAATATGGATAATTATGCAATAAACATAAATACGTACAGAAATATTGAATTACATACCCAACCGCCAAAATAGTTTGCGAACTCCCTATTGTGGTACTCGAGATCACCTTGAATGTCTGGACAATATAGATGGATGTCTTTCCAGTATTTAACTTCTGGACAGTTAATCAATACCCACCAGTGGGCAATGACTAGCTCATGTGGTTGCAACTTGTAGGAGTCTGGCAAAATTCCATAAACTTCAACATCATTGGAGAGTATGAAAAGATTAAACTTCGGTACATTTACCGGTATGGTTTGCGGAGTTTCCTTCAATGCTCCTAAATACAACTTCATGTAGGTGACGCACTCATGCGCAATATATGCTTCAGCTATACATCCTTCAGGCGCGGATTTATTAGCCACATAATCTTTGTAGTCTCCAAGTTGCCTATAAATCAAGTTGTAAAGTGTTATGATTATTGAACATGTATATTGAGGAATTCAGGTGTAAAAAACGTACATTTCCATGAGATACATCCAAGTGTAGTGTACTGGACCGGTAAACAACAATTGCTCGGAAAGATGGATCATCAGGTGAGGCATGATGTCAAAAAAATTTGGAGGAAATATCCTCTCAAATTTACACATGATATAAATGATGTCCTCTTGCATTTCCCGGAGGTTAGATTTTTTCACTTCCCGTGTGCGTAACTTCTGGAAAAATCTTGCCAACGCTACTAACGGCTCCGCCACCTGACGGGGAAGGAACGGTCGAATGAAAACAGAGAAGAGACGTTGTAGCAGGATATGACAGTCATGACTCTTCAACCCGTACATGACAAGACCCACCCTGAATTTTTCCTTAAAACCCGGAGTAAATCTTGCGGGGACCACCTCCAAGGAAGATATCACCGAAAATTCGGCATAACCTCCCTTGAAAATGGACAACCCTTTCTAAAGAAAACCTGCAAACACTTCTAAAATTCTCAATCCAACCTTAACTTCTGGAGCCTACGTGCTCCCCAAATAATAGAAACCACCACCAATAACAAAAAATAATATAACATCTTCCAAATCAACACATAATTATCCAAATAAGATAACATAAATCCTCCGAAAAATATTCTAAAATGTCAATAAGCCTTCGCCCACAACCGAAATAATATACATTAAACCCAAGTATTCAGAGCTACTAGACACTAGCGGAAGTAAGAAATCACAGGTAGGTTAAACAGGTAACCTACGGATGAAAAGTGGTGGAAATGCGGGTGACTATGCCTCACCTCCTACTAGATCCAACCCGAACTCTGTAAACTGGGCATTTTAAAACGAAAAGCCCAGGGGAAGACATTTAATAACGTTAGAGTGAGTGGACAAAAATAAATTAAATTTAAAAGAAATAATTTTTTATGCTTTCCCAATTTAAACTTCAGTGGAAAAACAATTAATGGCATGCAACCAGCTCAAAAGCTTTTAAAAATTTACCGACACCTGACTAGCCACGCTAGTCACCAACACTTCAAAAATAAGAGCCTATCAGGCTAAAATAAAATATGTATGTATTACACTCGTCATATCCCTTGTATGAATTTTCTTGAAACAATAAAGACAAATAGAAAATTCACACAAGGCTACGACGCTTGCGTCTAACGCTCACGTCGCACCATAATGGCATTTTACCTCATTATGGTGGAAAAGACGGTGTATAAATATATACGCGCATATCCCCTATATAAATTATTATATTTATATAGGGCTACGACGATTGCGTCTAACGCTCACATCGCACCAAAATGAAATTTTACCTCAGTATGGTGGAAAAGCACGTATAGCTAGCTATCATTTCTTCATATACATATTATTCTCATAATCATCCAAATATGGATATATATACATACTCACCGAAATTCTCAATTTCGGTTATTCTCTAACTAGGGCTGTTTTTTTAAAACCGAAACCCGAAAATCCGGACCGGTTTGGCCCTAAACCGACCCGATCGGGTCGGGTTTTGACACAGAAAACAGCGGGTCGGGCTAAACCCGGACTGATTTTGAAAGTTCCGGATCTGGCCGGGTTTCGTCTGCGACGACCCGACCCGGACCAAAAACCCGAACTTAAAATTTATGAGGCTATGTGTCGCAAATCCGATGCAGCATAATGAGCATCTAAAGCCTAAAAAAACCCTAATGGCCTAATCCGTCACCTGACTCGCCTCTCAGCCCTCTCTCTCTCAGTCTTTGAATCAAACCCAGACGAATCCATCAGTCAATCACTCTCAGTCTTTCCCATGGATTGGGCTTTGGGAAACACAGTCGAAACAGAATCAGAAAGCTTCGAACTCGAAGCCAATTCGAATTCGGATTCGGAGGATCAAGATGTGGAGGTTGATTCTGAATCTGCTCTAGCTGAAAATTCCCTCATCCCTGCAACAAAAGAACCAGCTACAGCAACTCCATCTCCATCTACCATGACATCCCTGCCACCGAAACCCCAAAAGAGATCGAGGAAGAGTTCGTCTGCTGCGTCTTCATCAGGGTCAAGAGAGCGTTCAATGGTATGGGAGCATTACGAGAAGTTTGAGCGGCCGGTGTATGAGTACAAAGATGGGAAGAAGGTCTTGGTTCGTAATGAGCCACGCGCCAAATGTAAGTACTGCTCAAAAGACCTTGCTTGCAATACTTATGATAATGGTACAAGTAGTCTAAAAAGACATATTGAGAATGTGTGTAAGAGATATCCGGGTAGGGCAGATTTAGAACAACACCAGAAAGTGTTTGTTGCTGGTGGAAAATTGAGTGAACCTACCTTAGGAATGACAACATTTGATGAGGATAGCATCCTAAAAGCATGTGTTGAGATGATAGTAATAGATGAGATGCCATTTAACTCAATAGAGAAACCAGGATTCAAGAGATTTTGTAGAGCTGCATGTCCTAGGTTCAAGGTTCCTGGTAGAGGCTTGGTTGTCAAAACATTTTGGGAGATGTATGCTGATCAAAAAAGAAACTTAGGCAAGAGCTTGCTAGTCACTGTGTGAATATAACCACTGATACATGGACATCAGTTCAAAATATTAACTATATGGTGGTTACGACACGTTTCATAGATTGTGGTTGGAATTTACACAAAAGGATCATTAACTTTTGTGTAATTCCTAATCATCAAGGGAACACCATAGGGAAGCTTTTGGAAGCATGCTTGCTTGATTGGGAAATAGAGAGGGTTTTAACTATTTCAGTGGACAATGCATCAGCTAACAAGGTAGCCATCGAGTTCATTCGTGAAAAAATGATGACTTGGGATAAACCACCTGTTTTAGGTGGTAAGTGGCTACATGTGAGGTGTTTAGCTCACATTCTTAACATTATTGTGAAAAGTGGCTTAAGGATGATGGATAAATCTGTGGCTTCGATTAGAAATGCAGTCCGTTATGTTAAGAGTTCTCCAGCTAGGCTTGATGTGTTTAGGTAGTGTGTAGAGATCCTTAAGTTGGACAGCAAGAAGGTCTGCATATTGGATGTGCCAACACGTTGGAATTCCACATTCCTCATGTTGGATACAACTCTTCAGCTTCGAAAAGCTTTTGATCGTATAGCTGAAGAAGAGGATTCAAAGTATAGAAGCTATTTTGATGAGGAAGATGAATTTACTGATGATGAGGCATACATAGCAGATGCTCAAAACAAGCCAACAGTTAGAGAAAAACGAGAAGGGCCACCAAATCTAAGTGATTGGGAGAGATCTACTGTGTTTGTCAACTTCCTTCAGGTATTTTTAACCCAATCTGATATTAATTTATTTGCTGCCTAATATTA
>NC_020491.1:1497104-1501023 GCF_000184155.1 Fragaria vesca subsp. vesca
CTTTTGATCGTATGGCTGAAGAAGAGGATTCAAAGTATAGAAGCTATTTTGATGAGGAAGATGAATTTACTGATGATGAGGCAGACATAGCAGATGCTCAAAACAAGCCAACAATTAGAGAAAAACGAGTAGGGCCACCAAATCTAAGTGATTGGGAGAGATCTATTGTGTTTGTCAACTTCCTTCAGGTATTTTTTAACCCGAATCTGATATTAATTTATTTGCTGCCTAATATTATTTTCTAACTGTTTACTTGTTGCCTAATATTTTTACTTGATGCAGCAATTTCATGATGTGACCCCTCGAGCTTCTGCAACTAATACTCCCACAGCTCAGAAAGCATTCCATGATATTGTGATTATTCAGCAAAAAGATTAAGGACCTGTTCAATCAGAGACACCTTGAAGCTGGCAGCCAAACACAGAAGATCTTGTTAGAGATGGCAAGTAAGATGAAGACTAAGTTTGAGAAATATTTTGGAAGCATCGATGACATTAATCAACTGCTTTTGGTGGCTCTGGTTCTTGACCCTCGTTATAAGCTGCGCTACTTTCAGCATATATGTGAAACTAAGCTGCACTATGACAGTTTTAGAGTCAAGCAGAAGTCTGATGAGTTGAGGGACTTGGTCTTCAAGCTCACAGACTTGTATGCAACCTCAATGGGCACCAAAAAGGCAAAGCCAAGTGACAAGGATGCAGAGAAATCTTCAACTACTTCCAAGAGCAGTAGCTGTGGATCAAAAACTTCTTCAAGCCTCACTGGGAAGAGGGCAGCAATGCAGGCTAATTGGAGACAAGCACTAGAAGATTCCTCTCAAACAGTTGTTTCACATGAGGTGGACCGATACTTGTTGGATCCTATTGAAGACCCTCCAGAAGGTGAAGATTGGAAGCTTCTCGATTGGTGGAAGCTGAATGGTTCGAAGTACCCAAATCTTCAACTGGTTGCCAAGGATGTGCTAGCCATTCAAGTGAGTACAGTGGCTAGTGAAAGCTGCTTTAGCACATCGAAGAGGGTAATTGATCCATTCAGGAGCTCATTGTCTCCAAGGACAGTTGAAGCATTAATCTGCTTCCAAAATTGGTTGAGGTCTGAGAGTATTCAGAACTTAGAATATCTTCCAACCATTGAAGACATTTTGTTCTATGAAAAAGCTGAAAGAGGTATATAGATTTATGAGTTCAATGCCTTTCTATCTTTAATTTTTAATAGACTAATTTACTTTGTGTTTTTTTATCATCCGTAGATGCTCTAAAGGACACAGCTGATAGTCAACATGAGAAAGCCGAACAAAAACAAGTCAAGAAAGGGAAGAAACTCAAAGGAGCAGATCAGGCAACAAAGCAAAAAGGAATTATTGAAGCAATGACAACCAATGTCAAGACTGGTCTGAAAATTGGATCATCTGCCACATCTTCAAAAAAGAAAATGAAGACTACTGCTAGGAGTGTTGGATCTTCAAAGAAGACAAGAAAAGGAATAGAGATTTCAGGGTCAGTTTCTTACTTTGTAAATGCTGGTGTATGTTATTTGTTTTACTGTTTTTTTTAAACAACTTCATTCACTTAAAACCTTAATTGTTGCATTTTATTCATTTACAGTTCACTTGGTTTGCTTAAATTGATTAAGGGAGTTCCCTTTTGATTTGCAAGGTGGAGTGATGTGTATCAGTGTGTCATTGTCATGGAGAAAGGATTTCATGGACTTCGAGTTCATGATGTGAAGTGTGAAAGACTGAAAGTTTCACTTGCAATTCAGCTTTAAATTTTAATAATTGATGACTTGATGTTGTTATGATTTATGAACTTTGGTTTACGGTAATTCGTGGTTTGTGTATGTGATTTGCAGTTTGACAGTTGCATTGTTTCAGACTTTGTGTAATTGTGTTTCAAACTTCATGACTTTGTGTTTTAACTTTTAAGACTTTGTAATGACTTTGTGTTTTAAGACTTTGTGAGTTTGTGACTTTGCAAGTTTGCAGCATGTCTTTATGAGTTTATGATATGTTTTAGCAATGTTTATGAAAGTGAATTTGCAGACTAACTGGGCACTGCTGTTCAGTTTTGATTTTTGAACATGAGTGCAGATACCATTTTTTTACAACCCGAAAACCCGGAAACCCGGCCCGGCCTGAAAAGGCCCGAATTGGTTTGTTTCTAGAGATAAAAAAACCGGCCCGACCCGACCCGAAACTTTTGGGTTCGGACACGGTTTTGATTTTTTTCGGCCCGGACCGACCCGAACGCAACCCTATCTCTAACCACATAAATTATTTCGCATGCACATTATTTAAAATAAAAGTCCACTCACAAATTAGGCCTAAGCCTGATGTCGATTTGGGACCTCGTCTACTCGAGCCTCCTCACGACCTGTTCCAAATATAATATTAATTTCCCAGCCAAAATTCCAATAATTAAACAAAATGGGCAAAATTGAACGTGAGCCTCCCACACACTCATCGTTGCCCAACTTCGCCCTTCACAACCCCAAAATGGCCCAAATTTCAACGAACACACCGACAGCCTTAAATCAACCTTCCACATATTATACGACTTAAATCCAACGGCCGAATTCTACATTATTCAACCGCCAAAAATACCACACTTCGGAAATTCATAAACCTATCCAAAACTCATCCAAAAATTCCATAATTCACTTTAATAAACTCCCTTTAATATTCCAAATTTAAAAACATTAAAATCTCCCAACCGGCGCCGGCTTCGCCGGCAGCGGCGGCCGGAGGCCGATTCCGGCGATCTCCAATGCCTATGAAATTTGGACAGAATAATCCTCTCATCCTCTCATCATGCCTATGAAATTTGCCTAACTAGCACAAACCCAAAATCCAAGCCTAGCTATGCCAATTGAACAGAAACATAAAAAACGCCATAGAACTTCCACCTCAAATTTCTCCTTACCTGAAGCGAACCGGAGTGAGTCCTTTTAGGGCAAGGCAGCTGGGTTGGAGACCTACAAAACCGTTCTAGGCTTGCCCGGATTGGTGGCCAGAGGAGGAAGTTCTGGCGAAGGAGAGCTTTGGACAGCCGGAGGTTCCAGGCATCGTTCCTCTTTCACGGCGGCGCTAGGGGGGCTGTCACCGGCCTAGAATGGAAACGGGACCGGTGCGGCAGTCTCAGGCGGCCGGACGGCGGCGGACAAGCGGCAGGAAGGTTTGGCAACGGGAGGACTCGGGGAGAGAGAGAACCGGGAAGAAAAAGAGGGAAGAGAGAAATGGGTTTGGGCCTCTAACCCCAAACCGGCCAACACCTTTATACACCAAAACCCAACTCTAAAATTTACACCCCAAAATAAAATACCGTATTAAAAATTACCTTTTACTAGCTAAAATTTACCATTTTTACCGTCGTCACATTTTTCTCTTACGAATAATTCTCCGCAAATAACCGTCCCCCAAACCCCTCTAGGGACCAATTAAATTATAACCTCAATGACGGAGCGATAAAATTCTTATTATAACCAAGCTAGTAAATAAGGTAAAAATTTAAGGGTCGGGATGTGACAGTACATCTTATTGTTCCGGAAGTTCACACACCGGGCTATATTTCCTGCATAGCTTGAAGGATACTTCACACAACTCATCCACTTGAAAATTACGTTCTTCTGGTCAGGCTTCACGGTGTAAGGAGCTTGAGGCATTTTTTTTCTTCCCTTCTTTCAACCACAAATGTCTTCTTATAAGCATTTTTTTTAGATCAATGCGTGTCTTAGTACCGTCTTTCGTCTTCCCCTCCAAGTTCAGCACTGTGCCCACTACACTGTCGCAAACATTCTTTTCTATGTGCATCACATCTAGGTAGTGTCTGATCAACAACTTACTCTAGTATGGGAGTTCCCAGAATATGCTCTGATGTGTCCAGAATTTGTACATGTCGGGTCTTTCAGGTATTACCGCCAC
>NC_020491.1:1501061-1506039 GCF_000184155.1 Fragaria vesca subsp. vesca
CAACATCCCAACGGGCAAGAAAATCACTGATGGTACCAACAACCATGACATGCATCTAGAACATCTTGTGCATGTACTTGTCATAAGTGGGATGACCAACGTCCCAAAAAAACTAAAGCTCTTCAATCAAAGGTCTCAAATACACATCGAGACACTTCCCTGGATAACCGGGCCCCGGAATCAACAAAGTCAACATATTGTATTCCTTCTTCATGCACATCCATAGAGGAAGGTTGTACGGTACCAAAATCACCGGCCATACACTATATTGAAGACTCATGTTGCCAAAAGGGTTGAACCCGTTGGTTGAGAGCCCGAGCCTCACATTTCGGACCTCTAACGCAAAATGAGGAAACTCCCTGTCTATATGCTTCCAAGCATCCTCGTCAGCAGGGTGTATAAGGGTATCTTCGTCATGCAATTCCCTATCAGCGTGCCATCTCATAGCTTTGGCCGTGTGTGAAGACATGTACAACCGCTCCAGCCTATCCCTCAACGGGAAATACCTAAGTACCTTCATAGGTTTCCTATTGCTTGCAGGAGTCAGCTTATACCTGTCAGTGTGACATACCGGACATGCGTCAAGGCCACCAAGGTCATTCCCTTCTGGATCTTTACCCCAGAAGAGAACGCAGTCATATTTGCATGCATGGATCTTGATGTAGGAAAGTCCAAGATCTTTCAGGATACATCGGACCTTATGATGAGTGGTAGGAAGACGATGACCGTGGGGTAGCATCGAAGCAGTGTACTGTAGATAATCATCAACAGCCTTCACGGTCGATTTTGTCTCAACTTTAATCTTCATGACTTCCATCACACTTTCAAGAACGGTCTTCTGACAACCGGGGTACACAGGGGTCTGTTGGAAAGCAAGCAGTTTGTTGTACTTGTCAATACCAGCAGTGTCGACAACTCTAGGGAAAGGCTGCACCGGCTCAGGCATATACTGTCCTTGAGCGCATACACCGCTCTCATAAGGAAACATGTCGTTGATGAAGGCCGTTGTTGGATCGTTGGATGTACTGCCCGTCTCAGAAAATTGCCCATGATCATGCGGACCCCTTGATGATGTTTCACCGTGATATAACCAACATGTGTACTTCTCTCAAAACCCGTTACTCTTCAGGTGCTGCCATACTTTGTCAATCGCAAATCGATGCATATTGCTACGACACTGACATTTCGTGCACGGGCAATAGAAAATTATATTCCCGTTAGCATTAGCCAGCGTATATTCCAGAAAACTCATAACTACTTTACCATATCTTTTGTCCCATTTTAGAAGCGAAATCCAACTCTTATCCATATCTTGAAAATATAACAAAATATATATGTATAACTCTAGCTAATTATTAATTAAATTTCATATATAAAATCTCAATTCATTTAGTATTCTACGTACTACAACTAATTAATAACAAATTAATTAACACACATATATATATATATATACTTAATAATTACATAACAATATTATATATATCAACATCATCACAAAATCATCATCAACTCATATCATCAACAACTTCATACCATCAACACAATATTATAAATTAATTAACATATATATATATACTACTTATTAACAACAACTTCATACATATTATCAAATCATCAACCAAATCAATCAACACACACATATATATATATACATCCAACGTACTCAAAATTGATCAACTCAAATAAAACTCAAAATCAACATATATACACATATACATACCTATATATAGCTCTACAAACTAATTATGGACAGATTTCGACAACACCCAAACTTTTTCTCCCGTTTTTTTTCCCAAATGAGCTGCTGTTTAGATATGCAAATATAAGGCACTTTAGCCGACAAAATTTTAATTTCGTCGGCTAAAGAATTTTTAAAATCATCGGCTAAAGTTCACAGACTATAGTCAACGAAAAAAATTCTTTAGCCGACTAAAATTTAAATTAGCCGACGAAGGAAAATTTCGTCGGCTAACGTGGACTTTAGCCGACGAAAAAATAACTCGTCGGCCTGGTTTTTTTATTTTCGTCGGCTAAAGCCTTTTTTCTGGTAGTGTTGTCTTAGCATGCTCATTTCTGTACCAGAGATTCAAATCATATCCACTACATTTCACATGATTTCTACTTTCAATTAACAACCGAATATCAGTTAGAAATCATCTCAATCTTGTGATCTTTTCTTATCCATAATTTTAGAGATTATTACTCATCATAGACAGTTAAGGGCTCCTAAGACTTAAAAACAAAACAAAAGACTAAAACAAAAAAAACAACAACAATTATTATTTTTATTATTATTTTTTCAATAAAAGACACAAAAAGATGTAAATCCTTCCCCCACACTTAAATCCTACATTATCCACAATGTAACACAAGATGAAGCATAGAATCAAAGCATGGAAAGAAAGAGTCACGAAAAACAAACAAAGCACAGAAAAACAGAAACAAAAGAGAAGAAGGGAGAAGAAAGCAAATATGTGTTGATGGCTCCTCCACAGCTTCGGTTGAATAGGGTTGCCTCCCAAGCAACACTTAATGTTTAGAGTCTTTCAGCCTTTACTTTGTACTTCCATTTATCCATGTGATGGAACATCTTGAAGGGATACTTCCTCCACACTGTGTTCCTCAAAAGCCTCGTAATAAGGCTTCAATCTATGGCCATTCACCTTGAAATCGTTCTCGGATGTGAGACTCTTTATCTGTATAGCACCATGAGGAAAAATATTAGTAACAATGAAAGGTCCAATCCCTCTAGAACACAATTTACCTGGAAATAGTTTAACTTTAGAATGGAAGAGTAGAACTTTCTGGCCCACTTTAAAACTTTTCCTTGAAATCATCTTATCATAAAAGGCCTTTGTCCTCTCTTTGCAAATCCGAGCACTATCATAGGACTGATTTCTTATCTCCTCAAGCTCATTTAATTGAAGCTTCTTGTGTAAACCTGCCTCATCAATGTCCATGTTAAATATTTTCACCGTCCACCAAGATTTGTGCTCCAATTCCACCGGAAGGTGGCATGCCTTCCCATAGGCAAGTCTGAAAAGTGACGTGCCAATTGGGGTCTTGTATGCTGTCCTATAGGCCCATAATGCATCATCAAATCGCTGACTCCAATCTTTGCGTGTAGGGCCCACCGTCTTCTCTAAAATCTTCTTGATTTCTCGATTTGACACCTCTGCTTGTCCATTTGTCTGAGGATGATAAGGAGTAGACACTTTGTGCGTGATATTGTACTTCTTGAGTAGAGCCGCAATTGTCCTGTTGCAGAAGTGGGATCCTCCATCACTAATGATAGCACGAAGCATTCCAAACCTACAAAAGATATGAGAACGGAGGAAATCTGCAACAACTTTGGAATCATTAGTTTTGGTGGCTTTTGCCTCCACCCATTTTGACACATAATCAACTGCTAGAAGAATATATAGAAATCCATTGGAAGAAGGAAAGGGTCCCATAAAGTTAATACCCCACACATCAAATATTTCAACAACTGTCACATTAGTTAAGGGCATTTGGTCTTTAGGACCTAGATTACCTAGCCTCGGACATCGATCACAAGTCATACAAAACATATATGCATCCTTAAATATCGTAGGCCAAGAGAAACCACAATCCAACACCTTAAGAGCTGTCGTATGTGAACCAAAGTGACCACCACAAGACTTAGAATGACAAAAAGCAAGTACAGATTTATGCTCAAATTCTGGGACACACCTCTTAATTATTTGATCACTGCAATGTTTCCACAAATAAGGTTCATCCCAAATATAGTACCTAGCATGCTTCTTGAGTCTATCTTTATTAGCACGAGTCAAAGTGTCCGGAAATTGCCTAGTCACTAAATAGTTCACAATATCTACATACCAAGGCACACTTACCTCAATTCCAAAGAGTTGTTCGTCTGGAAAGTTCTCTTGTATGGCAATGGTGTCCTCCTCATGTACCAATCTGCTCAAGTGATCTGCTACAACATTCTCACTCCCTTTCTTGTCCCTCATCTCGATATCAAACTCTTGGAGTAAAAGAATCCATCGTATGAGCCTCGATTTTGCTTCCTTCTTTGTAAGCAAGTACTTCAGAGCTGCATGATCAGTGTAAACAATAACTTTAGTTTGAAGCAAATAAGAGCGAAATTTATCTAAAGTAAAAACAACAGCAAGAAGTTCTTTTTACGTAGTAGAATAATTCAATTGAGCATCATTAAGAGTCCTTGAGGCGTAGTAAATAGCATTCTTGTCCTTCCGTTGTCCTAACACAGCTCCAAACTGCATAGTCTGAGGCGTCACACATCAACTCAAAGGGTAGAGACCAATCCGGAGGGAGCATAATAGGCCTCTTGTCCTTCTGTTGTCCTAACATAGCTCCAATTGCATAGTCTGAGGCGTCACACATCAACTCAAAGGGTAGAGACCAATCCGGAGGGAGCATAATAGGAGCTGATGTCAAAAGCTCCTTCAACCTCTAAAATGCCTTCTTGCAATCGTCGTCAAAGTCGAAGGGTACATCCTTTTGGAGCAAATGACATAGAGGTCTGGCTATCTTGGAAAAGTCTTTGATAAACCTGCGATAAAATCCTGCATGGCCAAGAAACGAACGAACCTCCCTCACAGAAGTGGGAAAGGGTAAGTGTCACACCCCGGTTCTTAAGTTATTTTACGGTTATTTACTTTGGTGTTATTTTGGTCTTTTACCGTGTTGAGTAACCATTTACTACTTAAGGACCCTAAAGTTGACTTTTTCTTCCGTTTGGAATATGGGAAAACTTTCTTCATGAAAGTTGTAGTGGACGTTAAACAGAGTTCGTGGACATGCGGCACGCTTAAAACGGAGTTCGTATGAAGAAGTTATGGTTTAAAAACGAAAATTACTATATTGGTAAAAAGAGGTAAATTCTTGTAGGCTTTATTTTGTGGGTGTTTTAAGTTTGGACCAGGTCAAGAGGGGGTCAAAGCCCAGCCACACTCTCTCTCTCTCT
>NC_020491.1:1507291-1524793 GCF_000184155.1 Fragaria vesca subsp. vesca
TATTTTCCGAGCATATAATATAATTTTTCAGTTCATGAGATGAGCTTGAAAATTATTTGAGTTTGGCGCATTTATTAAGTGTTGGTCATGATTTATGGAGTTGAGCTCGGATTATTATTTTGATATTTGAGTTTGGATATTTTTATAAATTCCGGATTTCATTAAATGGTTTTAATGGTGGATTTTGAGATTTATATAAGATTTCCGAAAATGGGATTTTTGGTAGTTTCCTATTTTTAATTCTCGAAATTATTGGTGGAATATCAATCTTAACTTTGAGTTCTATAAATGATTACCGAAAAATGGATTGTCGGTAGTTCTCCTCATAATTTAATTGTTTATTTGAGGCATAATGATTTTGACTTGGAGAATATTTTAGCAAGTATTTTCGGGCGGAGATACTATTATTTATGATTTATATTTGTTATTGAAATCTCGCTTATATTTATAAATTGGAGAATATTTTGACGTGTGAGACACGTCATCGAGTTGTGTTATGATTTCTTCTGATGATTTTCATGTGCGGTTGGGAACCGTACCATTCGTTTGGTCTTGGGGGAAGTTTAATGGATTTAAGTGACTTCGTATGTTTTAGTCACCATATTATAGGGTCGTTTATCTTGATTATTGCTAGCTAACCTTATTAGCGGTCCTCATCATATGTGAGTCGCTATTATAGCCTTATTAGCGGTCTTCTTCATATGTGAGTAGAGCGCTTAGCGTGGGACGCTATTATAGCCTGGGAGGCAACCGATCGGTATTTATGTTTATTAGTTAGCTAGCCTTATTAGCGGTCCTCATCATATGTGAGTTGAGCACTTAGCGTGGGATGCTATTATAGCCTTATTTAGTGGTCCTCATCATATGTGAGTTGAACGCTTAACGTGGGACGCTATTATAGCCTGGGAGGCATCGACCCGAGCCTGGGAGGCTCCTTTTTCATGGTGATAACTCTTCCCCTATTTTATTCTTCTCAATAATATATTTGATTAACCAGCGGAGCTGGTTTATCTCCTCTTATGAGATTTCTGTTTTAACTAACCAGCGGGGCTGGTTTGTCCTTTATTAAGTGATTTTAGATTTAAAGTTTTAAGGACGTTTAAGTTGCATGCTGTTAAGTTTTAAAAGTTGAAAAGTGGGAAAGTATATAAGTTTTATAATTGTTAAGTTATTGAATTTATTTTCGTCCACTCACTCTAACGTTTTTAAATTACTTTCCCCTGGTCCCTTTGGTTTATAAATGCCCAGTTTGCAGGCTAAGTTATTTGAGGACGAGCGTACATGGAGTCGAGGCATAGTCAGAGGCTGCTTCCGCTTATTCGTTTTCATTGTTTTCATTCATCATTAGATATGCTCTAAAAGACCAGTAGTAGCTTATTAAATGTCTTTGTTGTTGGTTGTGGAATTATTATTAGATGAGAAATTGATATTGGGAGTTTTGATGAACTTGGAGAGCAGGAAGGCTCCAGGAGATGAGGATGGATGTTCGATTATAGAAGTGTTAAGTTGGATTTTTCAGGAAAGGGTTGTCCATTTTCAAGGAAGGTTATGCCGAATTTTCAGTAAATTTTCCTTAAAGGTGGACCCCGCAGGATTTACCTCGGGTTTCAGGGTGAAATTCAGGGTGGGTCTTGACAGTAAGTAACGAACAAGATCAACTTGGGCCTTATCGACCTCTATTCCCCTAGCAGATATAATATGTCCCAACAGAATGCCTTGTTGAACCATAAAGTGACACTTTTCCCAATTTAGCACCAAGTTAGTTTCAACACAACATTTTAAGATTAGTTTTAAATTCTCTAAGCATGCATCAAAACTCTTACCAAAGACACTAAAGTCATCCATGAAAACCTCAATGATCTTTTCAATGTACTCAGAGAAAATAGACATCATACAACTTTGAAACATACCTGGAGCATTGCATAAACCGAAAGGCATGCGTCGATAGGCAAACGTACCAAATGGGCATGTGAAGGTGGTCTTCTCTTGATCCTCCTGAGCTATGCAAATTTGATTGTAACCACTATAGCCATCTAAGAAGCAATAGTACTCATGACCTGCTAACCTCTCTAACATCTGATCAATGAATGGCAAAGGGAAGTGGTCCTTCCTGGTGGTGGCGTTGAGCTTTCTGTAGTCAATGCAGACTCTATGTCCAGTCACAACTTGTCACACCCCGGTTCTTAAGTTATTTTATGGTTATTTACTTTGGTATTATTTTAGTCTTTTACCGTGTTGAATAACCGTTTACTACCTAAGGACCCTAAAGTTGACTTTCTTTTCCGTTTAGAATTTGGAGAAACTTTCTTCATGAAAGTTGTAGAGGACGTAAATACGAGTTCGTAGACATGCTATGTGTTAAAATCGGAGATAGCATGAAAAAGTTATTATCTAAAAGAGTGAATTTTGAGGTGGTAAAAAGAGGTATTGTTTTTAGTGGGTAAAATTTGTTGGGTTTAAGGGTTATGGACCGGGTGTGAGCAGCCCATATCCTCCTTCACTCTCTCTCTTTCTCCCTTCCCTCTTTTCCCCGAGCTCCCCGAGCCCCTCTCCGCCTGAAGCTCCCAGCCACCAGCTGCCGCCGTCCGGCCAAAGTCCGGCCGCTGGTCCAGCCCAGTTCGGACCCCCATCTCCTCCCCGGCCTAGCCCCCGAGTCTCTAACCCGCCGGAAGAGGAGAAAACCCGCCGGAGACGCCGGGAAGCATTTCGCCGGAAATCCCATTTCCGGCCACCAAAACTCGCAATTCTTAGCTCATTTTGTAGCTCTCATCAAGGTGAGTATCCCCTCAAAAGGAATAAGTCTATCTCGTTGTGGTTATGGAGAAATGTATAATTGAAGTTCTAGGGATTTTTGGATGTTTTTAGTCGATTACCCTAGTTAGCCTTAGAATTGGACTAAGTGCTAGTTAGGAAAGTTATTGTGCTTGATAAGAGGATTATTCTGTTAAAATTTGGTAGAAATTGGAGGTTGCCGGAATCGGCCTCTGGCCGCCGCTGCCGGTGGAGCCTGCGCCGGCGCCGGAGCTGTTTGGGAGATTTTAATGTTTTTAGATTTGGAATATTAAGGGGAGTTTATTGAAGTGAGTTATGGAATTTTTGGATGAGTTTTGGATAGGTTTGTGAATTTCCAAGGTTTGGTATTTTTGGCGGTTAATTAATGTAGAATCCGGTCGTAAGATTTAAGTCGTATTCTGTGGGAAGTTGTTTTTACGGCTGCCGGCATGTTCGGCGAAATTTGAGCCGTATTGAGTTAAGAATGGCGAATTTGGGCAATGATGAGTGTGTGGGAGGCTCACGTTTAATTTTGCCCATTTTGTTTAATTATTGGATTTTTGGTGGGAAATTAATTATATTTTTGGAACAGGACGAGAGGAGGCCCGAGCAGAGGAAGCCTCGGAGCGTCATCAGACTTAGGCCTAATTTGTGAGTGGACCTTTATTTTATGTGAAAAGCATGCGATGAATTATCTGTTGATCATTTATTTCTTTTCCTGAGATTTATTTATTTCTCGGATATTTGGCAATTTTCCTCCTTTGGAGAGATCCCGAAAATGAGATTTTCAGTGGATATGTTTATTGGATGTTTATGATGATAGTATGTATATATAAATGCTAGCTAGCCATACGTGTTTGATCCGCCATAATGAGGTAAAATACTATTATGGTGTGACGTGAGTGTTAGACACAAGCGTAGTAGCCCTATATGAAAACTATTTTTTCTTATTTGGTTTATTTAGGTTTTCATATAGGGAGTCCACACGTATATACACTCGTGCTTTTTCCGCCATACTAAGGTACAATTCCATTATGGTGTGACGTGAGCGTTAGACGCAAGCGTAGTAGCCTTGCATGAATTTCTATTTTTCTAATTTGTTCTTAGAATTCATACAAGGAGTCTGACGAGTGTAAATACATACACTTATATATGTTTGTATATAATTTAGCCTGAGAGACTGTATTTTATTAAGTTTTGAAGACTAGCCGGTGCTAGTCGTGAAGTTGCCAGTTTTTGAGTTGAGCGCTTTTGAGCGATTGCATGCAGTATTATTTTATTTGGAAATTAAATTGGGGAAGCATAAAGAAATACTTTTATTTTAATTTATTTTTGTCCACTCACTCTAACTGTTCCACATGTTTTCCCCTGGGCTCTTCGTTTTAAATTGCCCAGTCTGCAGAGTTCAGGTTGGACCTAGTAGGAGACGAGGCATAGTTATCCGCTTTTCCGCCAGTTTTCATCAGTAGGTTACCTGTTTAACCTACTAGTGTTTTCTTGCTTCCGCTAGTGTCTAGTAGCTCTGAATACTTTGGGATTATTGTATATTATTTCGGTGGTGTGCTAGGTCGGTTGACTTTATGTTTAGAATTTCTGAAGGATAATATTTGCTTTTATTTAGCTGGATAATTGTGTGTTATATTTTTGGACGTGCTGTAGTAAGAGTGTGAATTGGAAATTTTTCGGGTTAGGGTTGTCCATTTCCAAGGGAGGTTTTACCAATCTTTTCGGTAAATTTTCCTTGGAGGTGGTCCCCGGACGACTTACTCCGGGTTTCGGGGTGAAATTCGGGGTGGGTCGTGTCAGTTGGTATCAGAGCTTTAGGTTTCCTTTTCCTGCTTCCTTGTCACTATCATATTTGCCTAAGTAGCACGTAGTGTCTATAGAGTGATGATCCGACCGCGGCGGATTCATCGGCATTTTATGCTTTTGATACTATGTGTTATTGGGTATGTGTGATAGTTGTGTTAGTCTTGTTTATAGACTACTAAATTTCTTCTTCCTCATGTACTATGCCTCCTAAGCGCCCACGGCAACCCCGTGTGGCCACTTCGACTAATGCCGATGAGGGCATTGAGGTTAGGGGACTGGTTGATGATATTGGAAATATGCTGAGGGATGTTATGTATCGAGCTCCACGCCCTCCTACTGTGAAAAGGAGTGAAGTTTTTGATGCTGGAGCCAGAGAGTTCAAGGGTGCCAAGGGACCTCTTGATGCTCATAATTGGGTGTATAAGATGGAAAAGGCTTTTGCGAGCACTGAGCTGCCAGAAGAAAGAAAGGTGAAGATAGCAGTGACTTTTCTGGATGATTCAGCACATCACTGGTGGTCGTTTGCCAACAGGAATGTTGAGGATGCGCTGAATATGTCGTGGGAGCAGTTTAAGACTCTCTTCTTGGGGTAGTATTTCAATCATGCCCACCGCAGCAGAATTCAGTCGGATTTCCTGCATATGTCGAAGAGGGACGAAGGAAAGGTTCACTTCCCTGAGCTACCATGTGTCATATTTGGTTCCTGATGAGAGGACCAGGATTGAGATGTTCATTGGGGCTTGGTGGAGTGTATGCGGACAAGATGACAGGGGTAATTTACCTGACTTTTGAGGATGCAGTTGGTGCAGCCATGGCCATTGAGTTTAGGGAGACATTTGGTGTTCGGCCTCGTGATTACGGTGGCCCTAGTCAAGGTCCATCCAAGAAGGCTGCTTCATCATCCGCTTCTGGGTCTTCTGCTGGTAGTGGCAGTAGTGGGGGATCGTGCTCTGGTGCTCGAAATAGGACTAGAGGACGTTTTAGGAGACCTTCTCGGAGTCATTTGGGTAGGCAGCAGTCTGGGCAGTATGGTTCTGGTGGTAGTTTCCATGGTGGGTCATCCGGTAGCCAGACTTTTTCTTATGGGCAGCAGTAGTTTTCTGGGTGCTTTTAGTGTGGTAGTCAGGACCACTTCAGGAGAGATTGCCCATTGTTGGCTCAGAGGGCCACCCCCACTCCTACTCAGCCAGTTGGTCAATCTTCAGCTAGAGGCTCCAGTAGTGGTGCCAAGGCAGTGCATCTGTCAGAGGTGGCTCTCAGCGGGGCGGTGGTCAGCGTGGACGTCCCATGACTCACGCTAGACTGCATGCTATGACCCAGCAGGAGGGTCGTACTTCTCCAAATGTCATCATTGGTACGTTATTAATTTTCGGTCAGCCTGTTTTTACTTTAATTGATCCCGAAGCCACGCATTCATTCATGTCTAGTAGATTTGCCCTCCATGCCAATGTGCCATCATTGTCTCTTCCAGGCGAGTGGCATGTGTCTCTACCCTCCGGTGAGGTGATGAGAATAAATTGGGTATTTAGTGGTTGTGAAGTTTTAGTGGAAGGAGTTAATTTCGAGGCTGATTTAATTCCTTTAGATATAATGGAGTTTGATGTGATCTTGGGAATGGACTTTTTGGAAGCATATAGAGCTATGGTAGATTGTTTTCAGAAAGTAGTGGTGCTTCGAAGTCTAGATGGTTTTGAGGTCGCTTTCCAAGGGGAAAGAGATGTTATTTCTAGTTGCATAATTTTTGCTGTTGCTGCAAGGAAATTGTTGAGTAAAGGCTGTCAGGCATTTTTAGCTCATGTGGTGGATACAAGTATGGGAGTTGTGGGATTAGAAGATATTCCAGTAGTAAGGGAGTTTCCGGATGTTTTTCCTGAGGAGTTGCCTGGTTTGCCTCCTGCAAGGGAGATAGACTTCTCTATAGAATTACTTCCTGGAACTATGCCTATCTCTCAGGCACCTTACAGAATGGCTCCAGCTGAATTGAAAGAGTTGAAGACTCAATTGCAGGAGTTGGTAGATAAGGGTTTTATTCGGCCTAGCATGTCTCCATGGGGTGCTCCGATGTTGTTTGTTAAGAAGAAAGACGGCACCATGAGACTATGCATTGATTATAGGAAGTTGAATCAGGTCACAGTGAAGAATAAATATCCGTTGCCTCGGATCGATGATTTATTTGATCAGTTGAGGGGTGCCTCTGTTTTCTCTAAGATTGATTTGAGATCGGGTTATCATCAGTTGCGGATCCGAGAGGGGGACATAGCCAAGACTGATTTTCGGTCACGATATGGTCATTATGAGTTTGTGGTGATGCCATTTGGACTTACTAATGCACCTGCGGCGTTCATGGATCTCATGAATAGGGTGTTTAGTCCATATCTTGATCGTTTCGTGATCGTATTCATAGATGACATATTGGTTTACTCAAGAAGTGAGAAGGAGCATGCCAAGCATCTAAGAATAATATTGCGGACTTTTGAAAAGTCGCAGTTATTTGCTAAGTTTAGCAAGTGTGAGTTTTGGCTAGATAAAGTGGGGTTTTTGGGTCATGTGATTTCGGCAGAAGGAGTTAGTGTGGATCCCCAAAAGGTGGAAGCAGTGTCGAATTAGAGAAGACCCACCACTGTGACGGAGATTCGTAGTTTCTTGGGATTAGCAGGTTATTATCGGCGCTTTGTGAAAGATTTTTCAAAGATTGCTGCTCCTCTGACAAGTTTGACCAGGAAGGGGGTTAAGTTTGAATGGTCAGATCAATGTGAGCAAAGTTTCCAAGAATTGAAGAATTGCTTAACAAGTGCTCCTGTTTTGGCTCTTCCGGATGATAGTGGAGAGTATGTGGTCTATTGTGATGCTTCTAGACGTGGTCTAGGTGGAGTTTTGATGCAGCATGATCGAGTTATTGCCTACGCTTCTAGGCAATTAAAGCCGCATGAGGGGAATTATCCTACTCATGATCTGGAGCTTGCAGCGGTAGTTTTTGCTCTCAAGTTGTGGAGACACTATCTTTATGGAGCCAAGTGTCAGATATTTACCGATCACAAGAGTCTTCGGTATGTATTCACTCAAAGAGAGCTAAATATGAGACAGAGAAGGTGGATGGAGTTAATCAATGATTATGATTGCACTATTGAGTATCACCCTGAAAAAGTTAATGTGGTAGCGGATGCTCTTAGTCGAAATCCCTCCATATCTTTATCTCATATAAAGATGGTTCGTGTTCCGCTTCTTTGTGAGTTGGGAGCTACAGGAGTGGATTTATCAGTAGATGAGGTTGGTGCTTTGATACCTAGTTTTCATGTGAGGCCAGTTTTGATTGATAGAGTGCGGGAAGCACAGTATAATGATCCTTCCATAGTTTGATTGATGGAAAGAGCTTCGAATGGAGCCGCAGCCGATCATTTTTCAGTTAGAATAGATGGGACTCTATTGTTTAAGAATCGGCTATATGTTCCAAAAAGAAATGAAGAGTTGAAGAGTGAGATTATGGAGGCAGCTCATAGCTCTGCATATGCTGCTCATCCGGGTAGAACAAAAATGTATCGGATTTTGAAGGATTATTATTGGTGGCCAAACATGAAGAGGGAAATTGCAGCTTATGTGAGTAGATGTCTGGTTTGTCAGCAAGTAAAAGCTGAAAGGCAGAAGCCTTCTGGATTACTTGAGCCGTTGCCTATTCCAGTGTGGAAGTGGGACCACATCACCATGGATTTCGTTTTCAGTTTACCTCGTAGCCATGAAGGGCATGACGGTATTTGGGTGATTGTGGATCGACTCACCAAGTCTGCACATTTCTTGCCAGTGGGAAAGAAGTATAAATTGGATAAATTGGCGGAGCTTTATGTGAATGAAATTGTGAGGCTTCATGGTGTTCCTGAATCAATAGTGTCAGATCGGGATCCTCGATTTGCTTCTAAATTCTGGGGAGCTCTTCAGGCAGCTTTAGGTACCCAATTACTCTTCAGCACTGCTTTTCATCCTCAGACTGATGGGCAGTCCGAGAGGACTATTCAGACGTTGGAGGATATGTTGAGGGCTTGTGTCTTGCAGTTCAAAGGAAGTTGGGATAAAAACCTATCTTTGATGGAATTTGCCTATAATAATAGCTTTCATTCTAGCATTGGCATGGCTCCCTTTGAGGCACTTTATGGGAGGCAGTGTCGTACGCCTTTATGTTGGAATGAAGTGGGGGAAAAAGAGCTTTGTGGCCCAGAATTAATCTATGTTACGAATGAGAAGATTAAAGTGGTTAGAGATAGACTCAAGACCGCTCAAAGTAGGCAGAAGAGTTATGCAGATGTCCGTAGGAGAGATCTTGAATTTCAAGTGGGTGATTGGGTGTTCATGAAATTATCTCCTTGGAAAGGGGTTGTGCGTTTCGATAAGCGTGGGAAGCTTAGTCCGAGGTATATTGGCCCTTATGAGATTATAGAGCGAGTTGGCTCACTTGCTTAACGGCTACTTTTGCCTCCAGAGTTAGCTAGGATACATAATGTGTTTCATGTATCCATGCTTCGTAAGTATATTGCCGATCCTTCTCATGTGCTGCAAGAGCAGCCGATCAGTTTGACGAGAGATTTGACCTATGAAGAGGAACCAGTTCAGATTCTGGACAGAAAGGAGCAAGTGCTTAGGAATAAGATAATCCCGCTTGTCAAGGTGCTTTAGAGAAGTCATCAAGTAGAAGAAGCTACTTGGGAATCGGAGGAGCAAATGATGCAGCAATATCCCTATCTATTCTGATAGCAGGTATGTAAATTTCGAGGACGAAATTTTTATAAGGAGGGGAGAATTGTCACACCCCGGTTCTTAAGTTATTTTACGGTTATTTACTTTGCTATTATTTTAGTCTTTTACCGTGTTGAATAACTGTTTACTACCTAAGGACCCTAATACTACCTAGTTGACTTTCTTTTCCGTTTAGAATTTGGAGAAACTTTCTTCATGAAAGTTGTAGAGGACGTTAATACGAGTTCGTAGACATGTTATGTGTTAAAATCGGAGTTAGCATGAAAAAGTTATTATCTAAAAGAGTGAATTTTGAGGTGGTAAAAAGAGGTATTTTTTTAGTGGGTAAAATTTGTTGGGTTTAAGGGTTATGGACCGGGTGTGAGCAGCCCATATCCTCCTTCACTCTCTCTCTTTCTCCCTTCCCTCTTTTCCCTGAGCTCCCCGAGCCCCTCTCCGCCGGAAGCTCCCAGCCACCAGCTGCCGTCGTCCGGCCGCTGCTCCAGCCCAGTTCGGGCCCCCATCTCCTCCTCTCCCTCCCCGGCCTAGCCCCCGAGCCTCTAACCCGCCGGAAGAGGAGAAAACCCGCCGGAGACGCCAGGAAGCATTTCGCCGGAAATCCTATTTCCGGCCACCAAAACTCGCAATTCTTAGCTCATTTTGTAGCTCTCATCAAGGTGAGTATCCTCTCAAAAGGAATAAGTCTATCTCGTTGTGGTTATGGAGTAATGTATAATTGAAGTTCTAGGGATTTTTGGATATTTTTAGTCGATTACCCAAGTTAGCCTTAGAATTGGACTAAGTGCTAGTTAGGAAAGTTGTTGTGCTTTATAAGAGGATTATTCTGTTAAAATTTGGTAGAAATTGGAGGTCGCCGGAATCGGCCTCCGGCCGCCGCTGCCGGTGGAGCCGGCACCGGCGCCGGAGCTGTTTGGGAGATTTTAATGTTTTTAGATTTGGAATATTAAGGGGAGTTTATTGAAGTGAGTTATGGAATTTTTGGATGAGTTTTGGATAGGTTTGTGAATTTCCGAGGTTTGGTATTTTTGGCGGTTAATTAATGTAGAATCCGGTCGTAGGATTTAAGTCGTATTCTGTGGGAAGTTGTTTTTACGGCTGCCAGTATGTTCGGCGAAATTTGAGCCGTATTGAGTTAAGAATGGCGAATTTGGGCAATGATGAGTGTGTGGGCGGCTCACGTTTAATTTTGCCCATTTTGTTTAATTATTGGATTTTTGGTGGGAAATTAATTATATATTTGGAACAGGACGAGAGGAGGCCCGAGCAGAGGAAGCCTCGGAGCGTCATCAGGCTTAGGCCTAATTTGTGAGTGGACCTTTATTTTATGTGAAAAGCATGCGATGAATTATCTGTTGATCATTTATTTCTTTTCCTGAGATTTATTTATTTCTCGGATATTTGGCAATTTTCCTCTTTTGGAAAGATCCCGAAAATGAGATTTTCGGTGGATATGTTTATTGGATGTTTATGATGATAGTATGTATATATAAATGCTAGCTAGCCATACGTGTTTGATCCGCCATAATGAGGTAAAATACCATTATGGTGTGACGTGAGTGTTAGACACAAGCGTAGTAGCCCTATATGAAAACTATTTTCTTTTTTGGTTTATTTAGGTTTTCATATAGGGAGTCCACACGTATATACACTCGTGCTTTTTCCGCCATACTGAGGTATAATTCCATTATGGTGTGACGTGAGCGTTAGACGCAAGCGTAGTAGCCTTGTATGAATTTCTATTTTTCTAATTTGTTCTTAGAATTCATACAAGGAGTCTGACGAGTGTAAATACATATACTTATATATGTTTATATATAATTTAGCCTGAGAGGCTGTATTTTATTAAGTTTTGGAGACTAGCCGGTGCTGGTCATGAAGTTGCCTGTTTTTGAGTTGAGCGCTTTTGAGCGATTGCATGCAGTATTATTTTATTTGGAAATTAAATTGGGGAAGCATAAAGAAATACTTTTATTTTAATTTATTTTTGTCCACTCACTCTAACTGTTCCACATGTTTTCCCCTGGGCTCTTCGTTTTAAATTGCCCAGTCTGCAGAGTTCAGGTTGGACCTAGTAGGAGACGAGGCATAGTTACTCGGTTTTCCGCCAGTTTTCATCAGTAGGTTACTTGTTTAACCTACTAGTGTTTTGTTGCTTCCGTTAGTGTCTAGTAGCTCTAAATACTTTGGGATTATTGTATATTATATCGGTGGTGTGCTCGGTCGGTTGACTTTATGTTTAGAATTTCTGAAGGATAATATTTGCTTTTATTTAGCTGGATAATTGTGTGTTATATTTTTGGACGTGTTGTAGTAAGAGTGTGAATTGGAAATTTTTCGGGTTAGGGTTGTCCATTTCCAATAGAGGTTTTACCAATCTTTTCGGTAAATTTTTCTTGGAGGTGGTCCCCGCACGACTTACTCCAGGTTTCAGGGTGAAATTCGGGATGGGTCGTGTCACAACTCGTTGGGGCACTAGCTCATTCTCTTCATTCTTCACCACAGTCACTCCAGACTTCTTTGGCACCACTTGGACTGGTGAGACCCACTTGCTATCTGAAATAGGGTAGATAACATCACAATCAAGTAATTTAATAACCTCATTTTGAACTACATGCATCATGGGTGGGTGGAGGCATCTCTTTGCCTCTCTGGTGGGCTTAGCGCCATCTTCAAGTAAAATCCGATGCACACAAGTTGTAGGGTTTATACCCTTGATGTCTGCCATAGTCCAACCAATGGCGGTCTTGTACTTCTTCAATTTTTCCACGAGTCTTTCCTCTTGCTCCTTCTCGAGCATAGAAGATACAATTACTGACAATGTCTCATTGTCTCCCAAAAACACATACTTCAAGTGGTCTGGTAAAACTTTAAGTTCAAGAGTTGGGGCCTGTACCACCGAAGGAAGAAGTTTATTAGTCGAAATAGGAAGTGACAAAGGAGGATCATAACTTACTTGTGGTGGCATGGCCTAAAGAGAAGCCACAGTTTGGATGATAATAGGACTAAAGTTCTCTTCAAGTTCTGCCTTGGTGATGCTGGCGCCATGTTCATTGTAACCAACTCCTTGAGCGATTGTTAGCGCCAACTCATCATCCGGAATTTCATCCAAGAATTTTTGAGCAAGAGAATCAAGTATGTCAATAGAAAAACCAGATCTGTCAACAGAAATAGGATACCTCATGGCTTCAAAGATGTTGAAGCCAATAACATCACCATCAAACTCCATGGTTAATGTTCCTTCATACACATCGATCTTTGTCTTCGCCGTTCTCATGAATGGACGTCCAAGCAACAAGGTTGTGGAATTATGAGGCGAGTCTTCCATGTCAATGATGTAGAAATCCGCTGGAAAGATCAAATGGTTCACTTGCACAAGCACATCCTCTACATACCCCTTAGGATATGTGTTGGATCGATTAGCTAACTGGATAATAACATTATCTTTCTTAAGTGGGCCTAACTCCATAGTTGCATATAAACTATATGCCATAACATTGATTGATGCACCTAAGTCAAGCATGACATTTTCAAACTTATTGTTACCAATTACACAAGGGATAGAAAAACTCCCTGGATCCTTAAGCTTTGGAGGCAATTTCCTTTGAATAACCACAGAGGCAGTTGCATTCATCTTCACAACCTCCTTTTGACATGTTTGTCTCTTGTAGTGCACAACTCTTTCAGAAATTTAGCATATTTTGGCACTTCTTTGATGCACTTAAGCAAAGGCATGTTTACTTAAACATTCTTGAAAATCTCCAGGATAGCTTGATCCGACTCATCCCTCTTTGATTATGCAAACCTGCTTGGGAATGGTACACGAGCATAGGGAGAGTTAGCAATAACCGAACTTTGAGAGTTAGAATCATTACCTTTACTTGCTGGTTTCAGTGGGGATTGCAGTGAGCTTTCAATTCTGGATGTTGCTGGATCTTTTTCTAAATCCCTCTTGGTGACTTCAATGTCACCCTCCTCATCATGGGCCAAAATTGGCGCCACTTTGGTCTTCTTTGGTGCCTTAGGGACGTCTTCAAGCCTCTTCCCACTCCTTATAATGATTACCTTTGTAGATTCAAAGTTAGGATTCGGAATAGTACTGGGTGGGAGCTTTCCACTTTCAGTTATTCTTCCCATGAAGTCCACGACTTGTCCCATTTGCTTCTTGAGCTCCACTATATCCTTACCATGACTCTGTTGTCCTGTGACAAGTGCTTGAGTAGAAGTTGTCAAAGTTTGTTGCCCTTGAAAAAGAGCTTCAAGCATTTTATCATAAGAAGCATTAGTAGCATTATGAGGAACCTGAGGCCTCGGATGGTAGCCTTGAGGACGTGGAAAGAGTCCACCAGATGGTTGGGGTTGTTGCACATTCTCTGTGTTGCTCCATCAAAAGTTGGGGTGGTCCCTAAGTCCTGGATTGTAAGTGTTGGAGAAGGGATTGTAACGTTGCTACGATCCCAAAGCATTTAATTATTCCCATCCTCCATTCTCAATCAACTGAGGACATTGATCAGTCATGTTATTCAATTTTTCCACACGTCTCCACCCGTCTTAGCTTCTCCATACGTCTTAGCTTCTTCTTGACCTTTTACCTGTAAGACCTGAGACAACAAAGTAGTCATGTTATTCAATTTTTCCTCAAGTGCAGAGTTAGAAGATACCTAATTTAACCTCCGAGAAGAGGATAACGTCCCCTCATACTGTTGATAGTTGAGAGCACGATTTTCCAAGAGTTGCTTAGCCACTTCTGGTGTCTTATCCAAGAAAGAACCTCCCGCAGAAGCATCCAAAAGTTCTTTTTCGTTAGTGAGAAGTCCCTCATAGAAGTACTGGAGCAGGTTATTTTCTAACATTCCATGGTTGGGGCATGACGCCACTAGAGCCTTAAACCTCTCATAATAGGTGCAATATGATTCATCAACCTTTTGTTGTATGCCAATAATCTGCTTCCTAAGGATAGTTATCCTTGATGTTGGAAAAAAACTTTGTGAGAAACTCTCTAGCCATCTTATCCCAAGAGTCAATATAGCCAGATGGAAGCTCAAATAACCATGTTTTTGCCCTATCTTCAAGAGAGAAAGGGAATGCCTTCAATTTTAGGATTTGGATGTCTGCTCCCTTTGGGCACATACTGGTGCATATGAACTGGAACAACTTCAGATGATTGTTAGGGTCCTCATTGTTAAGCCCGTGGAACTTGGGGAGGTGGTGTAAGAAACCACTCTTCAATTCAAACTCTGCCTCCTTGCCTATAGCTGGATCTGGATAAGTGATGCACGTTGGAGCTACTGCTCCTTGAGTTGTTGACGAAAGTTGCCTGATAGTTGCCATGGATCTTTCTTCAAGGTGTGGTCCTTCTTCCTCAAAGATTTCCTCCTCCTCGTCTGAGAGATGTGACGAACTAGCTTCTGAGTGAACTTCTTTGTTTTCCTCTACTACTCGAGTTGTAGATGCACTTGCTTCCTTTAACTTCTTGTTCTTTCGTGTAGTCCTCTCTATCTCAGGATCAAAGAGAAGTTCACTTGTCGGTTTTGCCCTTGTATGCATAAACCTACGAGTTCTTGCATAAAAAAAAAAAAACTAAGTTAGTCTTCAAGAATTCACATGAAATGCATGTATATAAATAATAACACAATTATTTACTAAATGAAAACCACATATATCATGTATATTCAACAATAAAGAACGCTTATTTAGCTAAGGATTTTTCAATCCCCGGCAACGGCGCCATTTTGACGAGTGTAAAATCTACATCAAATAAACCTTTATCATTAGCAGCATTGAGTAAGTAGGGTATCGTATTGGGTTGGAGATTGAGGGTACCTTGCACAACAAGCGTTAGTAAAACTAATAAACACAAGTATTATTTACAAATATACAATCAAATACATTTACAATTAAATTGGGGGGATTGAGAGATAATTTCTAACCTAAAATGCAAGATAAATAAACCTAAACTAATATATACAAGAGATCATCTTCTTTCACACGGTAAACAGCCTTTTAAACTACATAATCAAGTCATCACAATGTTTCAATTTCCAAAACTTAGAATCATGCCAACTATATGCAAGAAATGAATTCGAAACACAAGCCGAAAGAGGTCATGCATCCCATATAATCTTCTCAAGTCTCCTACGCTGGAAAAGTCCTAACACATAGAATATTGGAGAAAATTCTAGTCACTCCATTAACTTTCATGCGCTCAACAGTTTACTCCATTAACTTTCAATTTCAATCGATCACTCCTCAAATTATCCAATGTCACACAATTAGGTCCATCCGTTAAGTGGCCGTCCAAATCAATGGTTAAGTTGCTGACTGGACATATTTTTCAACTGGAAATTCCATTTAACACCCCACCCCTCCTCTCTCTCTCTCTCTCCACCGTCCTGTGTCCTCAATCTCTTCTCTCTCCTCCTCCACCTCCTCCGCAACCACAATGTCACCACATCACCAGTTGGACCCTCAACAACACCGCAACAACAACACTAGCAACCAACCAACCACACCACCAGCAACCAACCACATCAACACCGTAATCAACCACACCCCGCAGCTCCTCGACATCTCTCTCCCGACACCAAAAACTCAAACCCACCTACCCCGCATCTCTCTCCCGAAGCCCAAAACTCAAACCCTCACAACAATCTTTTCCTTTCGCCGCCAACCAAACCCTAAACAACACCATCCACGAACCCTAAATCCTCTGTATCGATGGCCTGACAAGGTGGTGGACCGGAGTCTCCTGAACAATTGTCAACCAACGACAGACCAGACCTCGACGGCCGGCCGCTGCGCAATACCTCGCCTCGATCGATCTGAGTGGAATCAAGGTCCACTAATTCGGGCTTCTCCAATTCGAGCGGCTGGGTTCAACGACCACCGGCAAGCCCAGTTTTTTTCCCTTTTTGACAACCGTCGGTGACGTCCAGACCGGAGTTCAAGTCGACCGGCGGACCAGTCGCTGGGTCTCTACGTCGCTCGCTGAGATCAGATCGGATGACCGGTCACTGGTTGGTGGACGACGAACAGTTTCAACCGATGGTTTCTGAGTTGTGGACGACCAGTCGTCCAAAGCAGGTCCACCTATTTGTTTATCTGTTGCCAAAGAACCTTGGCGAGGAAGAGGAAGGTGATGAGAGAAACGACGGAGAGAGAAAAGTGGGAAGCCATGGCTGGCTGATGGGTTTTAAATGAATGAGAGAGAGAGAGAGGTGGGGTGTTAAATGGAATTTCCAGTTGAAAAATATGTCCAGTCAGCAACTTAACCATTGATTTGGACGGCCACTTAACGGATGGACCTAATTGTGTGACATTGGATAATTTGAGGAGTGATCGATTGAAATTGAAAGTTAATGGAGTAAACTGTCGAGCGCATGAAAATTAATGGAGTGACCAATAATTTCTCCTAGAATATTTCATGCAATATATCATGTTAATACGAAGCGCATCCATACAACACACTACATGAATCATTAAGCATAAAAGATGAACTCGAACATATTAGATTTGTTTACCGAAAGAGGCTTAACAACCTAACACGCAATCTATGTTCTTAATAGAAACCCATATCACATGAATCCCAATTTTTACCACTTGTTAATCTACACTTACCGGAAGAGACCTAGCATAAATTATGGCTTTGCTAACTTGACCGAATTAGCATATTGAATTAAATCGGAATCATAGACTTTCTGTCAGGACCTACCCCGGATTTCCCCTTGAAATCCGGAATAAACCCTGCGGGACCCACCTCAAGGGAAATTCTACCAAAATTTTGGCATAACTTCCCTTGAAAATGAGTAACCCTACCTGGAAGAAAAATCACCAAAACCCAAACACTTCTAAAACAATTCAATCCACATCTTCTGGAGCCATCCGCTCCCCCAAATAAACATCCACCACCTCAACCAACATAATAAATCGAAATAATTTCATGAATTTAATCCCTCATATAACATTCCAAATAAACCTTTTTCAACACTCATAGGTGGAGTCATAAGCTCTTAACTCGCAACATTAACAACAACAACAACACTTAAAACATCCCAAGGTTATTAGAGCAACTACTAGGAAAGAAGAAAGTACATAGGTAGGTTAACTAGTACCCTATGAGAGAAAACTGGATGAGGTGGGAAATATGACTCGCCTCCTACCCTCGCCGAACAGAACTCT
>NC_020491.1:1524813-1543132 GCF_000184155.1 Fragaria vesca subsp. vesca
TATATACCGATCGATTGCCTCCCAGGCTATAATAGCGTCCCACGCTAAGCGCTCTACTCACATATGATGAGAACCGCTAATAAGACTATAATAGCGACTCCCATATGATGAGGACCGCTAATAAGGTTAGCTAGCAATAATCTATATATCAACCCTTTTATGGTGAAATACAATATTAAAATACAAAGATCCACACTTCCCCAAATAAATTATAATAAACTCATAACGCACAGTATAGTTCCCAACTGTACATGGAAATAATATAAAACACTTGACACGTCCCACGTGTCAACTAAAATTAGCAAGAGAGTTCCGGAAAAAAAATAAGTGGAACTCGATAATCCAACAAATTATTATATCTCCAAATGCCTTTGAAATTAAATAACTTTAGCGCATGCATGATATTAAAATCAAAGGTCCACTCACAGTGCTCGGCTATGCTTGCCAACGGCCCGAGGCCTCCTCCAAATGATCCTCCTCCCGTCCTGAACAATAAATAATCATTAAGCCTCCAAACAAGGACAAAACTTTAATAAAATTCCGAAATAAAAAGGAAGCCTATAATTTCATTTCTCTTGCCCAACTTCTCCACATTTTACCTAATAAGGTTCACATTACTCCGCACTTATCGAAAGCCATAATTTAACCTTTTTAGACTTTAAAACCTGCTAAACCAACTGCCGGATTTCCATTCGAATAACCGCCCAAATCCTTAATCATAGATAAATCCTAAACCTTATCAAATCTCCTCCAAAAATTTCAAACTATACTTCATTAAACTCCTCTCATTAAAACAAACCTAAAAAGCATGAAAAACTGCCCCTAAGGGGCGGCGGCGGCGGCGGCGGCTGCCCCGCCGGTGGCGGCGGCCGGCAGCCGTTTTCCGGCGACCTCCAATGCTTCTCAAATTTTCATAGAATATTCCTCTCATCATGCTCAACAACATTCATAACTAGCACTTAGTCCATTTCTAAGGCTAACTAGGGCCAATGAATCAAAACTTCCATAAATCCCTAAAAACTTCAATTATACATTTCTTCATAACAACAACGAAATAGACTAATTCCTTTTGAGGGAATACTCACCTTGATGAGGGCTACAAGATGAGCCAAAGATTCCGACCTATGGTGGCCGGAGGTGGGATTTCCGGCAAAAAGCTTCCCGGCGTCTCAGGCGAGTTTTCTCCTCTTCCGGCGGGCTAACAACTCGGGGGCTAGGCCGGGGAGAGAGAGGAGGTGATGGGGGTCAAAACTGGGGTGGGCTGGCAGCTGGTGGCTGGCCGGACGGTGGCAGACCACGCTGGAAAAGTCCAGCAGAAAAGAGAGCTAGGGAACTCACGGGAGAAAAGAGAGAGAAGGAAGAGGAGAAGAGAGAAAATGAGGGGGGGGGGGGTCTTGGGCTGCTCCTCAGCTGGCCCAGCAATAACCCAGCTGAAAAAAATTACACCCACTACATTTTTTTTTTACCACATTTTTACCATCTCCAAAAATTACTCTTTTAAATCATAACTTTTCATGCTAATTCCGATTTTAACACATAGCATGTCTACGAACTCGTAATAACGTCCTCTACGACTTTTATGAAGAAAGTTTTCCCAAATTCCAAACACAAGAAAAAGTCAACTCTAGGGTCCTTAAGTGATAAACGGTTACTTAACACGGTAAAAGACCAAAATAATACCAAAGTAAATAACCGTAAAATAACTTAAGAACCGGGGTGTGACACTTTCTAACACAATAGTAGGCATGATCTAAGTTAAAAAAACATCATAAACAATCTGAAAATTTCATAACAATAGTTCAAAATCATCCCACACATCAAATCCAAACGTCACAAAGATGAAAGAAAAACTACTAAAATTAAAACTAAATCGAAATACAGAAGTAGAAGTCATGTTTTACACTTTTTGGATCTTCGAAGAAAGCTTCAAAGCACGCCAAGAGTAGCACACAGAAGAGATGAACTGCCAAGCTTCGGAAAAGTCTTAATCTTAGCAGAAACTACAACTAAAACTAGGATATATGAGAGGAACAAAGCTACGGTTATGGAGAGCAGACGAACGGCAATTTCTGACTTTTGGTGCTTAAGAAGTGATGCCTTTGCCGTCTCCAACTCCTCCTATACGTATGAGCAGCTGCTATTAGGGTTAGAGAACCCTAATTTTCGTCTATGGGCTTGCCTATGTGGTATGGGCCTTGAAATTAAACTTTCGGTCCAATTCAGAAATTCGGGCAGACTGACCTTTGGCCACTCAAACGATCATAACTTCTTCTCCAAAATAGCTATTGATGATCCGCGAAAAGTTCTGGAAACTAGACTCTTCTAGCTTTTCGTTGATATAAAGTTTATCTGATGGATCATTGTGAACTGATCACAATACTCTGTCGAAGTTGACTGACAATTCCTGGCAGATTTCTGATTTCTTTCCTTGTGCCATATGGATTCATTATCCTTCAAGATCTCTCCTCTTTTGCTTCTTATGTGCTCCTCGGCTTTATTTGTGACCTAAAAACACAAACTAAGTTAAAATAAAATGAATATTGTTAAAGGAATTACATAGCTAAATAGGGTCAGAAATACATTAAGATGCACCTATTAAATTCCCCCACACTTAGGTTTTGCTAGTCCCTTAGCAAAATCAAACAAAAGACTCAATACACATAAACCAGAAATTACACAACTACAAAACTCAACAAACAAACAAACAACTCCTTAGAGGTGGTCCCCGCATGATTTACTTCGGGTTTCAAGGTGAAATTCGGGGTGGGTCCTGACACCAGGAGTTGAGGATGAATGATTTATAACAGAAGTGTTTATCTTGTATTTTTCAGGTATGGGTTGTCCATTTTCAAGGTAGATTATACCGAATTTTCGGTAAATTTTCCTTGGAGGTGGATGCCGCAGGATTTACTTCGGGTTTCAGGGTGAAATTTGGGGTGGGTCCTGACAGTTGGTATCAGATCTTAGGTTATCCGATTCCTATCACTACCTCATATACTTGGTGATACTTAGTGTCTATAGAGTGATGGTCCGATCGCGGCGGATCCATTAGCATTATATGCATAAGATGTTAGGTGTTTATTAGGTATGTGAGGTAGTTGTTCTTGTCTTATTTATGGACAGTATTGTGCCATAAATGTCTACATCTTCAAGACTATGCCTCTGTACGCCGACCTCAAAGGGTATCTTGGTTATTTTCCGAGTAATGAAAAGGTTGCACATTTCATTTGTGCTTTATTGTGGTTGCGAGATTTTGAGTTCAGTTATGAGTTGGGAAGTGACATGTATTTGCAGTGTTTTATTTGTTATTTAATGAGTTGTTGACTTATGTTTAAGTGGCAAGTTGAGCCTTTTTTTTGGGTACTAGTGATAGAGAGGACATGCATGTGAACGAAGGATTGAAGAATTTCTAGATAAGATTGGTGTTGAAATAAGAGATTATAAGGGAATTAAGTAAGTGTTATCTTGCTTTGAGATAAATAGTACAGAGGTCTTGCTTGAGTTAATAAATTGTGGAGATTAATTGATGTGTTATGTGGGGCTGTTATTCATTTCTCTTGAATTTTATGTATTGAAGAGTAGTTTCTGAAATTGTTATTAGTCGATTTACATTTGGTATCTGTAAATTTGGGATTTGCTCTCCTATTTGCGTTGAGTGTTTTGGAAGGATTGTAAGTGTAATGGCGTTGGTATATAATGGTAAAGTGGATGCGAGATGGTTGTGGTTGCTTTGACTTTACAGCTACAGATGGAGAATTTAATGCATGATATCGTTGGATTTTCTAATGTTTCCTGAGACGTTTGTGTGTAGGTGTCAGTTTTGTCAATAGGGAAAAAGAGTTATAGAACAATTCAGAATATGGAGATCGAAGTTGTAGAAATTTATTGGAGAAGCGTGGATGGGTGTCCTTATTTATTTCAAGCGACATTGTTTTAGGTTAGTTGATACAAGTCTTAGACAAATTAGTGTTTGGGAAGCGACTCGTTCCAGCTTTTAAGTCTTTTGACTGTGGTAGAAGATTACTGACGAACTTCTATTGTTTAAAGGTAATCTCAATCTTCGATATCTTTAGTCATTGGTGTAAGCAAAGTTGAAGTTGTAAGTTCGAAGTGGTGGTTTGTTAGGAAATCATGGTTTTGGATTGAGTGATTGTTAGGAGAGAAGAGTGTCAGGATAAATTTGAAGTAGTAGTGTGTGTTTGATGATACACAAGGATAGAGCGGTGTAGTTGAAGTTGTTGATCTTGAAATAATTATTCTTTGCTTTAGCTATTGTTATTAGCTTATGTGAATAATTCCTAAGAGAATGAGTGAGATGTGGATCTTAAGGTAGTCTATCCCACGAATGTAGCTTTTGTTTGGAGTATTGCAGTGGTGAAATTGACTGGTCAGGACTTGAAGTGGTTGCCGAGGTTTTATCAGATTCGAACAATCCCATGTTTCCACTTCAGTATTACGCAGGTGATGTTGTGGATGACGCACAGTCTTGAGAAGGAGTATGTGACTGTCAATTCTGTGTTGCTCGAGGGTTAGCATATGAACCGAGGTGATTCGGGGCGTCTCACTTATATGAAGAGTGACTTGTTGTTAGAGTGCGTTTTTAGACCCCAAATTTTTTGAGGTAACTGCTGGAGCAGCGTGGCGATCGATGAGTATTGTCGATATGTCAGAGCATTCTAAGACCAACTTGCTCTCCTAAAGTTACAACTAGTTACAACTAAGTAGTATGTAGAATATTTCCTTGGTATGATTTAATGGCTCATTCTATTTAAACGTTTTCTTTGTTTGAAACTTTGACATGATTTTAGTTGCATTGTCTTCTTACAGCTAGAACTTGTTTCATGATTCTGCTAGAAATATTGCTTCAGGCGTAACCAAGGTATAAATAACAAGCAGTTTAACTTTAATCGTGTCACTTTCACTTTTTAAGTTACTGTTAAAGTGTAAATTATGGCAGATTCAAATACCTATTGTACCATTTGAAAATACAAGTTTTGTGGTTGTGGCAGATACCACTTTCCGTCCAACAGAGAGAAGACAACTTTCAAAAGTTCTAACATGGCATGCTTATCTTACAAGCAAATTGCACAATGGAAATGTTGTTGCAGAAAGAAATGTTACCACTTGGCTGAGCACTTGCTAGCTTGGAGGAGAGACATATAACTATCTTGAAGGCTTGAAGCTTCATGATTTTGTAAACTTGCTTCATTTTCTTGTGAATTTGCTAGGTTTAAGATTAAAACGTATCATTTCAAGCATTAGGCTGCTTCCTACTTGTATGGTTTTATGCAGATAAAAAATATAGATTTTACCGTGTATATTTTTATGACATATTTTTTTTTATTCATAAATAGCTCTTTTGCCATGGATTGTTACCGTCGCAAAGCATCAGTCACAAATACTGGTGTCGCCAATGCTGTTTGCGACGGTGTAATTGCCACTGCAAATAGCATTGGCGACGCCACTATTTGCGACGGACGCTTTGCCATCGCAGCACCGTCACGAATATTGTTTTGTGACGGCAAAAGGGCTATTGGCGACGGTTTTGCGCCGTCGCCAAAATATTTTTTTTTTGTAGTGTCTCTTTCTTCTCCATCCCCATTTTAAGGAATGAGATGAGGAAGCTGTTGGACCACAAAACAACCAAATATTCCCTAAAATTGATAAAATCAAGAAAATTGGGAAGCTGTTAGAACAAATCCTCTCCATAATTCACGCAGCAACATGTATATCAATTCGAGAGAAAATTAACAAACAAGAAGAGACTCCATAAAATCCAAAAGGAACATTTTTTTAGTAAATATCCAAAAGGAAAATAAGAATTTTGTTGTTAATTATATATATAATTAATGAATATATATAATTATATGAACATAATATAGTTACATTTTCACCTTTTGTCTTGAGCCCTGTGCAAGAGCACTGGGTGCACTGGGCCAAGTCCGGCCAGGCGGGCGGGCTTTGCTCGGCCCATTTTAAAACGGGCAGGGTATGGGCATCACTTTTGAAGCCCTGGGCCTGCCCATATGGTATAATTTAGGGCCGGCCAAGCCCAACTCTGTTTAATAGAGTAAATATATGTTTTTACATAAATGAATTATTTGATATATATTAGATTTGTCAGGACCCACCTCGGATTTCACCCTGAAATCCAGAATGAACCCTGCGGGCACCACCTTCAAAGGAGATGCTACCGGAAATTCGATATAACCTCCCTTGAAAATAGACAACCCTTCCTAAAGCCACCTACAAACACACTTCTAAAATCATAATCCAACCTTGTACTCGTAGAGCCTTCCTGCTCCTCCAAATTCATCACATCTCTCCCAAAATATCAATACTAATCCAAAATAATGCCACAACCAACAACAAGTTCAATCAATAATTTACTAACTGGATTATCAGAGCATATCTAAAAATGAAAGAAAAACAATGCCTAAAGAATAAGCGGAAGCGGCCTCTGACTATGCCTCGACTCTATGTATGCTTGACATCAAATAAACTTAACCTGCAAACTGGGCATTTGAAACCAAATGGCCTAGGGGAAAGTAATTTAAAACGTTAGAGTGAGTGGACAAAAAAAAATTAAATAATTTAACAAAATGTATTTTAAATAGAATTTAAATTTTTTAGTCCATGTGGTTTGAAGTTGACATATGTTTTATTTTAATTTGAATAGTCCTTAAAGTCACAATTTTTCATCTAAATAGTCTTTATGGTTTTATTTTAATCTGAATAGTCCTTAAAGTCATGATTTTTCATCTAAATAGTCTTTTCGACAATTTCCTCAGTTAAAGGTCATAAAGACTATTTTGATAAAAATCATGACTTTAAGGACTATTCAGATTAAAATAAAACCATAAGGACAATTTAGATGAAAAATCGTGACTTTAAGGACTATTCAGATTAAAATAAAACCATAAGGACTAAACAGATGTCGACTTTAAACCACAAGCTAGAACTATACAATATTTTACCCTTTTAAATACTTTCCCACGTTTAAACTTTAAAAACTTAACTGCACGCAACTTTGATCATCCATAAAACTTTAAATCCATAATCACGTAAAAAGAGACAAACCAACCCCGCTGGTTAATCAATTACATAAATGAGAAAATAAAACAAGGGGAAGAGATATCACCATGTAAGAAGAGCCTCCAAGGCTCAGGTCGGTACCTCCTAGGCTATAGTATAGTAGCGTCCCACGCTAAGCGCTCGACTCACCTATGGTAAGGACCGCTAGTAAGGCTAGCTAGCTATAAATAATAACCGATCGGTGCCTCCCAGGCTATAGTATAGTGGTGAGGACCGCTAATAAAGGCTAGCTAGTAATGAATAAGAGCGACCCTATAGTCTGGTCACTAAAAACATACGAAATCACATAAATCCTTAAAGCTCCCCAAGATCATGTGAATGGTACGGTTCCCAACCATACTTGGAAATTATCATAAGAAATTAAAATAAACTCAATGACGTGTCTCACACGTCAAAATATTCTCAACTCCATAATTATGAGTGAGATTTAATTATCAAGTATAAATTGTAAATAATATCTCAACCCGAAATACTCGCTAAAACATTCTCAATGTCAAGATCGATAATCCACAAATAAATGAGAAAATTATAAATGGAGAACTACCGAAAATCCCATTTTCGGTAATCTTTTATAAATCTCAAAGTCAACAAATAAAAACGATAATGATTAAATCCGAAAAAAATCATAACGAATATCAAAACTCAAATACCAAATTAATAACCCGAGCTCAAATCCATAAATCATGACCATCACTTAATCAATGCCTCAAACTCAAATAAATCTCAAAACCATATTGTAAACCGAAATTATAATATAAGCTTGGACAATAGAACGATAATTTCCAAAATAAATCATGCATGCATATTCTTTTAAAAACAAAGTGTCCACTCACAGTATTAGGCTTAAGTTTTCCATTGCTCGGGACATTCCTTGAGCGCCGGCTGCGCCGCCTCCAAATATCCAAGTTCTTGAGTCAATCCCACGCCTGACCATAAGCTGTGGGACAAATCGGTCAGACCAAACTTTGAAATAACCATTGCCTAGTCTTATTTCCCAGTTTGACTAGGGTTTCCTAGGTTGACCAGGATTGACCAACTAACGATGTTCAACGTTTTCCAATCCAACCTTTGACTTAACAATTTGATCCAATTTTCACATCCTACTAACCGTTAGACACTTAGGTGTCGCTTATTAATTCGTTTTGGTAAACCTCGATTTTGATTAATCAAACTAATGTAATTTTGTTAACTCAAAAATATACGAACCACCTTAATCTGAAAATAGCAAATCACATATATATCCTCTAAAAAGATCTGAAACACAAATAAATCCACTTGTGTTTACTTTAAACAAATAAGGACAGTTTTTAACACTTAAGGACAATCTTTTCTGTACATGCCATGTGTGATGAGATAGTTTTACTAAATTGCCCCTGCATAACCAACTAACCAATTTAGGGCTGTGAGGAGGAGTATATAAACTCTAGAGGACGATTGAAACGCAACGTCTCTCTCTCAGTCTGTTCTTCATCGCTTCGTAGTTGCGATCTCTCGGTCTCTTCGTCGTTGCAATTTCGTTTTGCTTCATCTCCATAGGTGAATTTGCAGGTAACTTTCATGCTTCTTCTTCTCACATGCTTAAGTTTTCGTTCTTCTCCGTCGATTTTAAGCTTTTTGATCTACTGAAAAGCTAGTTATAAATTCGAATTCCTGTAGATTTGATCCAATTTTCGTTTAGGTTTACTTCGTTTTTGAATCAGTTTGATGCTTTGATGTTATTAGTGAGCAATTTGTAGGTTGAATCTCTTGATTCTTTATTCTTATGGTGTTCTCATCTGTTGAATTTTGAATTGGAATTTGATGACGAGCTATTTCTGTTTAGGTTTTGTGTTGATAATTTTCCGATTGCAGTTATAAATCAATTTTAAAGTTCATTTGAAGCAGATTTGTTGAGCTATTGAATTTTGCAGATGTTTGTTTTGGTTTTGATTCAATGTTTTCAGCTATTGTAGTAGCAGCTGCCTAGGTCGTGTTTGTTTTTGTTTATTTGTTTTGATTCAATGTTTCAGTTACTTGTAGTAGCATGTGTTTGTTTTGATATGTTTTTATTTGCAGTTTATATGCAGTAGCTATTGTATTTTATATATTTTGATTCAATATTTTAGGTATTCTAGTTTATATGTAGTAGCAGGTGTTTGTTTTGGGGTTGATTCAATGTTTTAATGTGTGTTGTAACGAGAACGTTTTAGATGTTTTTTCTGGCGGTGCAACGGCACGCTGACCTTTAGGTTCATTGATATTTATTGTGATTCTTGTGGTTCATCAAGTGTAGTAGCAGATACATAACTAGTCTAGTTTGAGTAGTAGCAGCTCTTTAACATTAGTGTTTTTTAGGAGTTTTGTGATTCTTTTGGTTCAACAGGTGTAGTAGCAAGCATATTACTAGTCTAGTCTGTGTAGTAGCAGCTCTTTAACATTAGTGTTTTTTTACGATTTTTTTGTAGCAGCTCCCTAGCTTGTCTCAGTTGCATTTTTTTTGGTTTGAGGTGGTGTACTAGCCGGATTGGCTGTGCAGTGGCACGCTGCCTTTTTTTGAATCTTTTTTAATGTATCTGCATAGCTCTGTTTGATAGTGTGTGTGAACATTTTTTGTAGGATGTCTAATTCTAAGTTTGGAAGGTTTTCATATGGGGGAGATTCTTTCATTATGTGCTTGTCATCAAGCATTAAGTATGATGATATGTGTGCGAAGATTTGTTTGAAGTTTCAGAATCTAAAGGTTGGTCAGTATGTCCTGAAATATTTGCTCACAGATCTTCCTAATTGTCGTCTTGACTCTGATGAGGATATTGCCGTAATGATGGAGATTTTTGAAGTGTTGAACTCTCGGTTCATAAATATCCAAATCCTTGATGTTGGATCTAGCTCATCTAGCTCTATAATGCCTTCAACAGTTGTAATGTCTGCTACTGTTAAGCCTGCTACTGTTAGTATTGAAGCACCCTTTGATGATGGCGATGTTAGTAGTGATGATTATAAATGTGAGGATGATAGTAACATGATCCTAGGGAACTTTGTAAGTGACAAAATGAAGAGGAGTACATGTCAAGCGAGTGGAATGACTATATTTTTAGGATAGGTCAGTTTTTTACTGGCGGTGCTGTTGAGTTTCGGGATAAGTTGTGCAAATATGCTGTTGAGAACGGATTTCAGTTTCGCTATATGAAAAATGACAAGTCTCGCACTAGTGTTGAGTGTGCCAAGAAAAAAAAGAGAGTTGTCAATGGTATGTGCATGCCTCGTTACGCCAATCCAATAACTTTTTCTACATCACCAAATTGAACAATGAGCACACTTGTGTTTGTGTTATTCGTCATCAGAGACACAAGAGGCTGGGATCCGATATTGTTTCCACTATCATTAGTGATAAAGTTCGAGCTAATCCATTAGTGAAGACTAGGGATATTATGGATTACTTTAAGCAAGATTATGGCTTTGAGGTTGCTTACCATACAACGTATAGGGGAAAAGACGCTGCCAATCGAAGTTTACATGGCGATGAAGGCATAGGCTATGGCTATTTACCTTGGTACCTAGAGGCAGTAAAGAGAACAAATCCTGGTTCCTGTTGTGTTCTTGACACTCAAGATGGTCGTTTCCGCCGCTTGTTTATTACTTACGGGGCTTCCCTCCATGGTTTTCAGTACTGTCCTCCAATTTTGTTTGTTGATGGAACCTTCATCAAGAACAAGTACAAGGGGATGCTTTTAGGTGCTTGTGCAAAAACAAGGGGATGCTTTATATATATTTATTTATTCCTTGTTTCACTTTATTTTGCAGATATATTTCCATATGCATTTGCAATTGTTGATGCCGAAATCAAAGAGAACTAGAGGTGGATTTTTGAGCAGCTAGCCATCATCTTAATCAGTGATCATAGGAATATTGTTTTCATGACGGACTGTGGTTCAGGTTTGTTGGATGGCATTAAGGAAGTTTTTCGTAGTTCACCACACTCATACTACATAAAGCATCTCAAGGACAATGGTAGGCTATCGAAGAAGTTGCCTGCGTCTTATAGAGACACTCTTGTGTCGTTGTTTGCTGCTTGTGCATATGCTAGAACTCAAGAAAAGTTTGATGAAGCAATGCAAAAGTTGAGAAGTGATGGTAAAGGGGTGGTTGAAGATTTTCTCAAAGAACTGAAACCGGAAAACTATGCTTTCGCTCACTTCCCTGGCAAGAGATATGGTGCAATGAGCAATTTGCAAGCCGAAAGTTACAACAACATGATCAAGGATGAAAGGTGCATGCCACTGCCTCAGCTGCTTGAAGGTGTTCGTGTTCATACGATGGACTTGTTTACAAGAAGGAGGTTAGCCTCTTCCAATTGGGGCAGCGTTCTGTGTCCTAAGATGGAGAAGAAGTTGTTGAAGAGACTGCAAGCGGGAAGGAATTAGAGGGTTAGGCAGTCCAGTCAAGATGTTTCTGAAGTTTTTACTGAAACCTGCAACGTCATGGTGAATTTAGTTGGGTGTGAATGTTCTTGCCGTCACTGGGAGTTTTGATGCTTTCCTTGTGCACATGTTGTTCAGGTGATGAATTGTCACATCCCGACCCTTATATTTTTACCTTATTTACTAGCGTGATTACAATAAGAATTTTACCGTCTCGATCATGAGTAAATAGTTTAATTGGTCCCTAGAGGGGTTTCGGGGACGATTATGTGCGGAGGATTATTCGTATGAGGAAAATACGACGACGGTAAAAATGGTAAATTTTAGCTAGTAAAAGGTAATTTTTATTCGGGTATTATTTTTCGGGGTGTTTTAATTTTTGGAAGATTGGGTTATAAGTGGTGTGGACCGGTTTGGGGTGTGAGGCCCAAACCCTTTTTCTCTTCTCCCTCTCTCCCGTTTTCTCTCTCTCTCCCCGATTTTTTTTCCTTCCTCCCGCTGCAGTCCGTCCGGCCGTCCTCCTGCCGCCGTCCGGCCACCAGCTGCCGCCGCTCCACCCCAGTTCGGACCCCCATCTCCTCCTCTCCCTCCCCGGCCTAGCCCCCGAGCCTCTAACCCGCCGGAAGAGGAGAAAACCCGCCGGAAACGCCGGGAAGCATTTCGCCGGAACTCCCTCCTCCGGCCACCAATCCGGGCAAGCTTGGTACGGATTTGTAGCCCTCCAACCCAGCAGCCTTGCCCTAAAATGACTCACTCCCTCTTGAGCTAGGTAAGGAGAAATTTGAGGTGGAAGTTTTATGGTGTTTTTGATGTTTTTAGTCGATTGCCCTAGTTAGGCTTGGAATTGGTGTTTGTGCTAGTTATGAAAGTTGTAGAGTATGATGAGAGGAAGATGTTGTTAAAATTTCATAGGAATTGGAGGTCGCCGGAATTGGCCTCCGGCCGCCGCCGCCGATTGGGAGATTTTAATGTTGTTAAATTTGGAATATTAAGGGGAGTTTATTGAAGTGAGTTATGGAATTTTTGGATGAGTTTTGGATAGGTTTATGAATTTCCGAAGTTAGTATTTTTGGCGGTTAATTTATGTAGAATCCGGCCGTTGGATTAAGTTGTTTAATCTGTGGGAAGGTGTAGTTACAGCTGCTGGTTCTAGGGTTGAAATGTGGACCATTTCAAAGTTAGGCAATGATGAGCGTGTTAATGGCTCTCGGTTAATTTCTGCCTATTTTGTGTAACTATTGGAATTTCGGCTGGGAACTTAATATTATATTTGGAACAGGTCGTGAGGAGGCTCGAGCTGACGAGGCCCCAGATCGACATCAGGCTTAGGCCTAATTAGTGAGTGGACTTTTGTTTTAAATAATGTGCGTGCGAAATAACTTATGTTGTTGGAGAATAACCGAAATTGAGAATTTCGGTGAGTGTATATATATATATCCATATGTGGATGATTATGAGAATAATATGTATATGAGAGAATGCTAGCTAGCTATACGTGCTTTTCCACCATACTGAAGTAAAATTCCATTATGGTGCAACGTGAGGGTTAGACGCAATCGTTATAGCCCTATATAAAAATAATAATTTATATAGGGGATATGCGCGTATATTTATACACCGTCTTTTCCACCATAATGAGGTAAAATGTCATTATGGTGCAACGTGAGCGTTAGACGCAAGCGTTGTAGCCTTGTGTAAATTTACTATTTGTTTTAGTTGTTTCAAGAAAATTCATACAAGGGATATGACGAGTGTAATACATACATATTTTATTTTAGCCTGAGAGGCTGCATTTTATTGAGCGTTTTGAGCTGTCGCATGCAGCATATTTTCTTTTCTATGGAAAAGTAAAAATTGGGAAAGCATAAAGAATTATTTCCTTTATTTTTTATTTTTGTCCACTCACTCTAACGTTATTAAATGTTTTCCCCTGGGCCTTTCGTTCTAAATTGCCCAGCCTGCAGAGTTCGGATTGGATCTAGTAGGAGGCGAGGCATAGTCACCCGCATTTCTGCCAGTTTTCATCAGTAGGTTACCTGTTCAACCTACTCGTGTTTTCTTGCTTCCGCTTGTGTTTAGTAGCTCTGAATACTTTAGGATTATTGTATATTATGTGATGTTTGGAAGTGTTGAATTAAGAGTGAAATTTGGAATTTTCGAGTTAGGGTTGTCCATCTGCAAGGGAGATTTTCTCAATCTTTTCAGTAAATTTTCCTTGGAGGTGGTCCCCGCACGACTTACTTCGGGTTTCAGGGTGAAATTCGGGGTGGGTCGTGTCAGATGAATAAAGCCAATCTCCTTGCATATGACTACATTGAAGACTACTGGAAGACTACATTCTACAAGAAAACATATGAGCTTCCTATCTGTCCAGTTCCTCATCTGGATAGACCTAACATCTTGAGTTTTGGAGATTCCGCATTGCAGCCTCCCAAGACTAGAAGACCACCTGGAAGACCAAAGTCGAGAAGAATCAGATCTTTTGGTGAACAATGCAAGGAGATCACTTGCTCGCGTTGTCACACATTAGGCCACCACAACAGCAGGACATGCACCAATCCTATTTGAGTACAACATGTGTGTTGTAACGAGAACTTTTTAGATGTTTTTTTGGCGGTGCAGCGGCACGCTGCCCTTTAGGATCATTGATATACTTTCATCATTTAGTATGGTCTTTTTGTGGTGCAGCGACATACGTCCTTTTTTCGGGTTTATTTTGTTTCAGATTTTGTTTCGTTATAAAAAACAAAAGAATTCAAGGATTTTTTATCAATAAATGTAGTATCAGAATATTTTTGGATTTTGTGGTTCAGCAGGTGTAGTAGCTGACATATAACTAGTCCAGTCTGTGTAGTAGCAGCTCTTTAACATTTGCATTTTTTTTGGATTTTTTTGTGATTCAGCAGGTGTGGTATAGACTTATAACTAGTCCAGTTTGTGTAGTAGCAGCTCTTTAACATTTGCATTTTTTTGGATTTTTTGTGATCCTTGTGGTAGCAACTGTGGTATATCAAAGGAAATATGTCAATCTATAAAGAGCCTTTCAATTTCATACAACAAAACAAAGGAATGTTGTAATGATATGCTTCAAGAAAAACCAGAAACCTAAACACCAAATACAGTAGCACAATCTCTCTCGAGAAGCTGACGAAGGGATCATGGTTGTTATATAACTTAGCTCGGTCACGCCAGAGTCCTCTATAACAATCAGCAAACATCACACTGACCGCAGCTCCTGTGTCCACGAGGGCCCTATGATACCTGTAGTGATCCACTTGGACATTGATTATGAAGGGTTCATTGTGATGGCAACTGATCGTATCTTCCCTCTTGTAAAATGACACCTGGTCCCATGTTGTTGGGGTGGTGGTGACACCTCTTTCCAGTTCAAGAATCTCCAAGTGGCTCGTGCATTGCCTCAATTTTTGCCGAAGGCTGACGAGGAGGGAGTCACGGGGCGCCACCATGTATGGTTAAGATCTGTCCGTGAACCTCAATGGCATTGGTTCCCATGGCGGGAGTGCAGTACTGATGAAGTTGGCCATTACGAATCAAGTGCTCTATGGCATTGCGGAGGCCATGGTACATCTCAGTGGCGTGGCCGTTGTCATCATGATAAGCACAATATTTGTTCTTTGTTGGGCGCCGGGGCTTTTTGGGATACTTGCTCTTAGGTGGCGGGGGAATGAGATCTTTGTGCCTGACCCATATATCCTCATATGTAGTGGTTAAGGCTGTGTGGACCTCGTAACGAGGTGGTGGGGAGCGACGTTGCTGCTGTTGGGGACTCTGCTCCCAGGACCGATAAGGATGGTCCCGTCCCCGCTACCCATTGTGGCGACGGTCTGAATTGCGCCCCTGGTTGTTGTCACAGGAGCTGCTTGCTTTTGTCTTGCCCTCGGTCGTAATGGTCATACTTTTGTTGGGATTGCTGCTTGGGGGGTGGGGCTGGGAGTGCTAATGTGGTAGTTGGGTTAGAATGTCCAAAGGTGGCAAACTCGGCACGTGCCCAGGGGACAGCAAGGTCCATCAAGGCATCGTATGACCCTGGAGGGTTCCTGTTAATCTCCATTAGGAAGCTGCCGGGAAGCAAAGCTTGTTCAGCGACCTGGGGCTCTAAGTTGTGACAGCGTGCCGTGGCTGATTGCCACCGGGACAATAACTCATGGAGTCCTTCACCCTCTTTTTGCTTGATGTGGAACAAGGCATCCACATTGCGGTAGATGCTGGAATGGAGTATGAAGCGGTTGAGGAAGCGTTCCGAGAGCTGGTTGAAATTGTCAATGGAGTTGGGAGGCAAGTTGAGAAACCAACTAAGCGCTTCATCTGAGAGGGTCTCTTGGAAGGCATGACAAGCCATAGCATCTGTGTACCGAGTGGAATTGCATAACGAGAGGAATGTTTCAAGGTGAAGATGAGGGCCTCCGGCGCCCTTATACTTGTCCACTTTGAAAGGCTTGGCCTCGGGTGGCCTCTTTTCCATTTGCACCTGTGGCGTAAAGGGGCTTGGGCGGTGGCCATATCCCGAGAATAGAGGTCGCTGGCTCCTGCGACTCTCAACTCTTTCAATTCGCGAGGCCAACTGAGTGACATAATTGCTGAGCTGGAGGAGAAGTCGAGTTTGCATGTCGAGAGGTGGGGTAGCACTGTTAGCAGAGTTGAGATTAGGGAGGGGTGGATCAGATGGCATAGGCTGGTTTAGTAGGGGAATGGATTCGTTACTAATTGTGGATGGTTGTGGGGTTGGGAGTGGAAAGGATGGGTGGGTGAGTGGATGAGTGACATAGATAATCTGGTTGGGGCCTCCCGAGATCATGGAACTACTCTGTCCTTGGTTAGGAAAAAGAGATGTCAAGGTGGCGTCCGGGGTGGGAGTGACCCTTGCTGCCCAATCCAGACTTTCATTATAGTTGTTGCGGTGATCTAGAGTGGCGCGGAGTAGGAATTATTCCTTTTCCAGTTCGGCGATACGAACCCGATACGCTTCAGCTTCTGCTTTTTCCTTAGCTGCTTGCTCTCGGAACGCGTGGAAGTCTTTTTTCAAAATTTCAAGGGCCGTGGCGGCATCAGGGTGGTTAATGGGGGCCGCGGTAGCGGTAGTTTGGTTATGGGATGTGTCTCCAGATTGGAAAAGTTCTTTTTCTATCTGCGTCCCAGGTTCGTTTGGGTCATCCACAATTTCTACCATCCTGTTAAAAGTTAAATGGGAGTTCCATAAGAGGGGCCCCTCCTTCTAACGCCAACTGTTTCTACCTCTTCCGTGAACACGGGACGAGAGGCCGAATCCTTCGCTCCGGGTCCTGTAACTGCACAAGCAACAATGCGTCAGGAGTCGAGACTGGGATGGCCCAGTCTTCGACTCTCCGATGCTTAAGTCAGCGTTTGATTGCTACTTGTATAGTACGGGAGTATGGGAGGAGTAGTAGAACTTACCTCTTTTAGGAATTCGTGCCTGTTTTATAGGCTAGTGTTGGGGGTTTTGTCATTAGTTCCCGATGTGGGACTGTTTCGTGGTACTGTTCAGTCATTTCCCTTTCAGGGGCGTTTAGCTGCTTCATAGTGGGTTTGGCATGTGTATTGCTGTTATGCTCCCACTCTTTGGGTACCCACAGAAGGTCTGCCGGTGATGGCTTGGCCGGAATGGCTTTCGACGAGTGGGTAATGACACGGCATTCTAGGCATGGCCAAGTGTTTTGGCTATGTATTAACATTTTAAACAACAAAAACCTAAACACTCCAAATACAGTAGCAGCATTGCTAACCAATGTAATCAAGAGCATCACATCTGAAGATCACAAAATATCAAGAGACATCATGCCTATACTCTCCTCAAGTACGAAAACTACAGAACAACGTAATTATATTTATCCATATGATAAAACAATAGTCGACCGCACAATTGATTAATCAGCAATATCCAAAAAAACATGACCTACTAAACAGAGAAAAATTGTAATCCTAATGAGTTCATAATCTCAAAATAAACAGCAATACGCAGTAGCAGCCCTCATATGCAAACATGATAGGAGCACAAAGTGTGACGTTCTTAATATGTTTATACCCTTTATTTACCCTTTGTTAACTCCTATTTAGTTGTTTTAGCTTTATATTTGTGTTTAATGTAGAATAATTGCTTAACGTAGAAATATGTAGGTTTTAGTGTTAGAATACATAGTATTTTCGGATTTGAATAATTTGGTGTTGAAATTGTGCTAAGTGTTGGAAATCCTTGTTTACTCAGGATTCCTATCTTGATCAGGATTCCATCTTTCCTCTTTCCTAGTTTCTAATTTTCTTATTTCTATTTCAGGAAAGTCTAAACCCGTGTTGACCGGGAAATGTTTTCCTGACTCATGAGGGAAAGGTGGCCGGCAACTAGGAGTTCCTGCTTGAGCTAGGAGAAGTACAATCCGAGATATGTATGGAAGATGCCGTGAGATTTCCCAAGTCACCAAGGAAAGAGACCGTGCGGCCCAAGAGAGAAGGTTTTCCAAGTTCAAGATGGTTTTGTCATTCCTTAATACATAAGGATTACTTGAAGACCAAGAGAGGAAGTTAAATCCAACTTGGACTTGGTTTTGCCGATTTAATAAGGATTCCTTGTGCTTGAGGAATTCTTGGAGATCAAGTCTTGTTACTCTATATATAGGGCACGGCATGGCAGCAGTTTATCATCATCAACCCGTGCAAAATTACACCAAAGCTTTGCCGAAACTCCATCATTCTCCAAACACCATAATCCGAACTCACCATCATCCTTGATCCGAAGCAAGTAGCCTAGGGTTCCGCTCACTCGAAAAATAGAACAAGTAGGGATATTTTGAGAG
>NC_020491.1:1543379-1550055 GCF_000184155.1 Fragaria vesca subsp. vesca
TGTTTTGATTCTTGTCTATGAGATAGAAGTACTTTTGAGCTATGTGTTGAATTGAAGTTTATGATTTATGATCAATGATTTTAGGTTTTATGCCGTGAGTTTTATGTCCATGTACTTTAAGATTTTCAGTGTATTCTTCTATTTTCATGTGTAATTGATACAAGTAGTTGATGTTGCATGTGTTAATCATCCAAGGTTCGACTTTGATACAAGTAGTTGATAAGTTGCATTGTCTTTGTTATTTCACCGATTTTCTACCTATGTTTGATTTGGACTTGTGCTTAAACATATCGATTCTTTATGTGATACGTAATTGCATGATTAGTTTATGTGTGTGACCTATAAGTAGAGCACGTAGCCGAGCTTGTTTGTGTCACGATGTTGAATGAAACCCGTAGTCTAATTCAAAGTATGTCTATGTCATAGGAACCACGTAGGAACTTATGTGCATATCAAATTTAGGTTTTGTATTTGCTCACGGTGTGGACTTAATTGAGATTAGAGATCGTCTTCTTTGTTCTTGCATGGTTGTTTGGTTGTGTTTGCATGATTGTTGGTTGATCACATGTAAATATGTATAGAGGTAATTTAGGATTTATTTTCAATGTTATTCCGAAATCATCAAACCCTTAAACCCTATATGCATATTTCGACATTTTTATTAGGTTAGATGGATCTACCCTGTAGTTGGATCCCCGGTTTAGAACGATCCCTGCTTGCTTTATACTATGATTGATTTGTTGACAAGGTTAATTGATGCGTGTGCAAATACGTTTTATCAAAACACATAGACTTTCAATCATGCTTCTTCCTTTGTCTCTTTAAGGGAATCTGGACCTCAAAATCTTCCATCTTCTTCTCTTTCCGGTCAGTCCTTGCTTTGATCCTTCTTACAACTGAACATGTCCTCGGTCCTTTGATATGAGCACAAAGTGCTATGTTTATAATGTGTTTCCTACCCTACTTAGCTATGATATTCTCATAATATTACCATTTCTGATATGTTTTGTTATTATACAGGACATGAGAGCATAAATCAAGAAAAGAAGGCTAAATGATGGAAATAAGAGAAAAATACAGAAAAAGACAAATAAGCCTTCTTGCAGTCCAAGGAAGGAAGATGAAAGGCACAAAGAGCTTAATTGACAAAAGAAGGCCCAAGTAGTACAAAAATGCAGAAAGCCCAAAAGAAGGCAAGTAGTCCAAGGATGGAAAAGAAGGCCCAAGCAACCCAACAAAGGGAGGAGAAAAGTCAAACTTATGGCGCTACTCCCACATCATTTTTTAGGAGAAGTTCCACCAAGACTTCCTCTATATAAAGACAGCCTTGGGTACTTCTTAGGGCATCATTCATTCACACAAAAGTCAGGGAAACACATAGCTCTGCTGAGCAGCCTCTCCCTCTCCTTTGTTGAGTTTCTTCCTAGCCAAAGCCTTGTTGGACGTTTCCACAAGAGCAGCAACTTGGGAGCCTTGAAGCTTTGAAGCTGGAGCACTTTTTAGATGTCTACAAGCTTCTTGAAGACTGATAAAGTGTAACCCTACCTCTGTTTTGTTTAGTTTTCTTTTACAATTTCAGAAACATGTTTTCGGTTTTCAAATATTGGATTTGGATGTTGTTTCGATGGTTATGTTGTTAGTAAATTCTGAGTTTCAGTAAAGCATGCTAAAGTTTCGTTAATGATATTTTTAGCAATCTGATCTTGTCAATTCATAGGTTAGAAAGTATGTGTTGTTGTTTGATATACCTATGTTAGAATGCATGCTAACTAATGCCATGATTTATGCTAAGCCTCGTAGGTAAGTGTAGATCTCCAGTGGTGGAAGTTGTGTCACAGATATAGCTGAATACATATACTATGCAATTCCCTGTTGTGACGTTGATGATATAATTGTGTTCAATCTCGTTCTATAGATCTTAAGGACTCATATTAAGTGTAGACAGATACTTGTAGTATTGATAGCAACCTTGCATGAGATGTCCTAGTTCTAGACGTTCTGTGCTAGGGATAAGTAAGAAGAACTATAAAATGCATGACCTCGTAGGCTTGTATTTTGAGATTGTTTCTAGCTCTCTGAATTGGCATGTTATCAGATTGTTAAGGTTGAAATGTGAACTTTGATGTGTGGTCAAAATCTGAGTTTCTCTCTTATGGATGTGTTGAATGAATCGATCACTTGTATATATTAGTTTAGCCTTTATCTTTATCTTTTAGTAGGAACATTAGAACAAACCTCAAAACCCCCCTTAGTAAATGTATATATTGATAACTACTGATTTTTTACATGACCATTGTTACAAGAGCACCCTTAGTCCCCAGATTGATCGAACCTTATTTGCCTTATACTACGATTGTCAAAAATGGTTCTTAATTGTCGCACGCCCGGTAATGGGCGAGTCATCCTTCTCTTTCAGCCGCACCTCCTACATCTGTACCTTCTTCTTCCCCTGCACCTTCTACGTTTCCAACTGAACCTTCTTCTTCCCCTGCAGTAGCAACATTTTCAGCTGAACCTTCTTCTCCCTATGCAGTAGCAACCTTTTCCGCTCCTGAACCTTCTACATCATTTCCAGCTGAACCTCCTTCAACCTGAGTTGTAACACCAACCTCACTCGTTTCTTCCTTTTGTCCTAGCAACAACAATTTATACTTGTATTCCAACTTTTTTATGTAATCATTTTTCTGCTTCAATGTTTTCTTCAACTTTTTGTTATTTCTCTTCAGTTCTTCTCTTTCATCCCAAAGGCGCACATAAGAGTCATTCTTCGATTTGCAGCTATAGATTGCACTCGCCACCATTTCTCCCCTTACTTTGGACAAACCCTGCCAGTATTCCAACTCCTCATTGCTAGTTGCTTTTGGAAATTCCTTAGACTCCTTTTCAACAAACTCTTCATACAACCTGAAGTCCTCCGGATCATACATTTTCTCACTCGCAAACTCTTCATGTCCTCCTCCTTGATCCGCATCCTTATCTTTATTGAAAAACTTCTTCAAAATCTCTTCTGTGTTTGCTGCTACTTCTTCGTATGTTTCACCTTCATCATCCACAGCAGCAGCTTTTTCATTCCCTCCAGCTGACAAAAAAAAGGACAAATAAATTAGTCAAGTTTAATTCCACTCATATCTACTGTAAGTGTAATCTAAGTTTTATACTTACCCAACCATTTAATGTCATGTCGAAGGATCCAAGGCCTTCACAAGTATCCACTTTGGCTTCTGAAGTAGCACCCTCTTCGGTTTGTCCACTAGAACCCTCTACGGCTTGTGCAATAGCACCCTTCTCAGCCACCATAGGAGCACCCTTTTCGGCTTGTGTAGTAGCACCTTCTTCAACTTGTACACTAGCACCCTCTTTGGTTTGCGCAGTACCACCCTTCTCAGACACCACATGAGCACCTTCTTCAGATTCTGCAGGACCACCCTTCTCAGCCACCATAGAAGCACCCTCTTCAACTAGTGCAGTAGCACCCTTCTTCAAGTTCTTCCTCGCTTCTTTCTTCTTTCCCACCTCATCATGCATTCTTTGGTGGAGGGTTCTCAAAGTCATCGTCACCAACTGCATTATCAACCTGTAGTGCAGTGTTTTTCTAATAAATATAGGGTTCTCAGAAAAAATAATAGTTTATTTTTGAACAAATAACAACTATGATTTATTTTGTAGTAGTAGCTTTTTATTGTTTTTCAGTGTAGTAGCAGCTATTTTTTTCTATGTAGTAGCGAAAAGAATTTGGTAGTACCAAAACCCAATTAAGAAGCTAAAGTAAAATTTAATAGAGTTGCATGAGCAGTCTTACTGTATCTCTCAATGTCTGTTTTACAGTCCTTTTCTCTGCGACATGCTTTTGCTTCTTTGCTCTCTTTTGTTTTTTTTCCCACTTCTTGCTCCACCGCAGTAGCTTGGCTTGATGATGCTTTATTCTCTTCTACTCGTTGTCTTTTTTTGCCTTTTGGCTTTGCAGCAGCATGCTTTGGTGGATGATTCATAAAATCATCATCACCTTGTTGTTCATTATCCTTCGCATTTGTCTCATCCTCAGCATTATCAATCTGCAATACAAGTTTTCCCAATTAATCTAAAATCATCATCACCTTGTTGTTCATTATCCTTCGCATTTGTCTCATCCTCAACATTATCAATCTGCAATACAAGTTTTCCCAATTAATCTAAGAAAAAATGATCACAACACAGTAGCTAAGCTAAATGAAAATGTAAAATCAAATAGTAGCAGCTACATTTGTTATATGTAGTCGCAACTTAATGTTTGCAAACTAAAATTATATGGAGTTGCCACATCAGTAAATAGACAGCTCCGTCTCGAAAATTGGACGGAGGTATCTTATTGATGCCAAAATCAATTTTTGGGCATCACACTGATATTTTTTAAAGTTCGAGTATCACATTGGCCTTGACACAATAGTTCAGGGACCGTTGGTGAATTTTTCTCTTTTTTTAAACACCGTTGTGAAAGCAGGGAGACTCCACTTTACGCAGCACGGAGTCATCCCACATCTCCCATCAATTTCACAAAGCACGGTGCTTCTTTCACAAATCCAGTACTACAAAACAAAAACAAGCATGTAAGAAAGTAGTATTAGCAGTAGCACATAATTCAAAGGCAGTAGCAGTAACACTATTGCTTACCGGGATCAATACTACACATCCACTACTAGTGTGAGCCCTCCCATCCTCTGAAGTAGTCAAGCACGATAATAAGTAATCCCCAACTCCTTTGGCCCAATTGTACTTCTTCATGGTGTCATAATCTATTATGCATTTGACAAAGGTCCAACCAAGAGTCGAACCCGAACTTGCAAACAATAGTGTGGTGAATAAATGCAGTAGCAAGAGCTGTGTGACTCTCATTGGCCATCCATACCTTTTGACTTTCACTTCTGCATCCAGGAGATCAAATATCCTTGACTTTGTTATCCTGATTTCATTGCCGAAAAAAGCTTGCCCCACTGAATTATCCACAGGCTTTTTTGAATCTTCAAGTGGGGTCGGCACATTGAGCCCGTTTTTTGGGTTTTACAGCCCAAAAATCTGCTCTACATTAGACACACTGATCTCAGCCACCTTGTTTCCAAACTTGAACTTCTTCAATGTTGGCACGTAGCAGTCAATCAATCGCTGAATTTCTCTATCCGACTTCTTTGCAGTGGATTTTGACACCAAACGTCTATCATATATTGATATGAAATCCCAGAATGGTGTCTTCGTTAGCTCATTTCTTAGAATCTCCTTATCCTTACCTAAGTCCTTGCAAACCTTGGTGAATACTTCTTCAAATGGCAACATGTTGCATCTGAATTGACAAAATTTCTGCTCACACCTTGGCTTTTTAACCTTGTCTACTTCCTTGGCTTTTTGCTGTTGTTTACGCTTCCTTGGCAACTTTTTTCTACACGCTAGAGTCTTATATCGCTTCCCTTTCGGTTTGGCATTCATATCATTTTGCACTTGTGCACAGTAGCAAGAAAATCAGAATTAAACAACTCATGTTACAATAGCAGATATATTAATTTCTTACTTTTTACAGTAGCATGAGCATGATTAAGTTAGCAGGAAACAATTGAAACAGTAGCAGTTTAAATTATACTTTAGCACGTGTAGTAGCAGACTTATTAGTAGTCTAGTCTGTGTAGTAGCAGCTCTTTAACATTAATGTTTTTTAGGATTTTTTTTATTCTTAATAGTCAGCAAGTGTAGTAGCAGATACATAACTAGTCTAGTCCGTGTAGTAGCAGCTCTTTAACATTAGCAATTTTTTTGGATTTTTTGTGATTCTTAAGGTTCAGCAGGTGTAGTAGCAGACATATAACTAATCTAGACAATTCAAAACATATTCTCAATTGTAAAACACTGAATACATAGACCACTCATGATAAAAAAATACAGTAGCAGAGATATTGCAAATGAGCATGTGCATAGAGAATTACCTGGATATCGTTTGCCACCTCTGTTTCTTTTTGGCTCATTAGTATCATTGTAGACCCCTGTTCCTCCTTTAATCAAATCTATAAACTGCTACTGCGTCCAAAAGCACTGTAAAACATGAATTTCGGATTCTTATAAACTCAGTGCTACTGCTCGATTATGAAATCGAAAAAGAAATAGTGATTTCAAGTTCAAATAACACCAAATCTAAACGAAATGCACAAACACAAAGCCAATCCATGAAATCGAGTTCAAATTCATAGAAATCAATTATTCATTTCTGATACAAACACAAAGTGCTATGTTTATAATGTGTTTCCTGCCCTGTTTAGCTATGTTATTTTTGTAATAATGCCAGTTCTAACATGTTTTGTGTCACATCCCGACCCTTATATTTTTACCTTATTTACTAGCGTGATTATAATAAGAATTTTACCGTCTCCGTCATTGAGTAAATAGTTTAATTGGTCCCTAGAGGGGTTTCGGGGACGATTATGTGCGGAGGATTATTAGTATGAAGAAAATACGACGACGGTAAAAATAGTAAATTTTAGCTAGTAAAAGGTAATTTTTATTCGGGTATTATTTTTCGGGGTGTTGAATTTTGGATTAAAAAGGAGAGTTGGGTCGGCTGGGCCGAGCCCAACCCATTTCTTCTTCCTTTCTCTCTCTCTCCCTCCCGATTTTTCTTCTCTTCCCACCCGAGTTTTTTCTCTCTACACCCAGCAGACTT
>NC_020491.1:1550646-1556149 GCF_000184155.1 Fragaria vesca subsp. vesca
TTTTTGTCCACTCACTCTAACGTTATTAAATGTTTTCCCCTGGGCCCTTCGTTTTAAATTGCCCAGTCTGCAGAGTTCGGGTTGGATCTAGTAGGAGACGAGGCATAGTCACCCGCATTTCTGTCCAGTTTTCGCCAGTAGGTTACCTGTTCAACCTACTCGTGTTTTCTTGCTTCCGCTTGTGTTTAGTAGCTCTGAATACTTTAGAATTTTTGTATATTATGCGATGTTCAGAAGTGATAAATTAAGAGTGTAATTTGAAATTTTCGAGTTAGGGTTGTCCATCTGCAAGGGAGATTTTCTTAATCTTTTCAGTAAATTTTCCTTGGAGGTGGTCCCCGCACGACTTACTCTGGGTTTCAGGGTGAAATTCGGGGTGGGTCGTGTCATTTTGTGAGTGTGAAGGCAAAAGAGCAGAAAAGCAGAAAAGGAAGCTAAAACCGGCAATTTAAGAGAAATCCTAATCAGAGGAGGATTCTTGGTGCAGCAAGAAGTCTCATTAAGTCGCAAAATCTGAGGATAAGTCGTTTAGGAAACTTTCTTGTTTTGAAAAGGGAAACTTACCTATTTCATTTTAAGAACTTTCTTATTTTGATTTAGGAAACTTACTACTTTTGAATCTTTCCTATTCTAACTTTCCTAAAATATTTAGGAAACTTTCTTTTCTGATGAGACAGGGAAATCATTTGAAGTCAGGAAACCTAATCCAACTTGGAATAGAATGTCTTGGAACGTGTATAAAAGAGGAAGGACGAATTCTGCAGTAATCAAGGGATTTATGTGTGCTAATATAAATAAGAAATTAAGGGAGATTCTTTCCTTTAATTTCGTCATTTGAATTCTGTTATTCCCTAATTGCGCACCAGGAAAAGAAGGAAAATCAAGGATTTTCGTCAAATGTCTGATTGAAGGCAGAAGAAGGAAGGTTTTCACTGCTGTGATTTCTTTTGGAGAACAAAAAACATACCTGGCCTCTATTCAAGCCTCATGCAATGAATTACTGCAAAAGACATTCCAGAGAATTCTGGGCAGTTCTAAATCAAGATTTAAAGCAATAATTCTGCACCGTTGGATCAGAAATTAATCAAGGGCTAGGAGGATAGCTAGGGTTCGGCCAGACCAGTGTATAAAGGAGCAAAGGAGCAACGTTTTGGGCATCACTTCTCACGCATAGACTTCTGCCCTTACATCATAATAGCCTTTTCTCCATTGTTTTCGTCCAAGACAGCAGAGCCTCCATCCATTGAAGCTTGCTCTACCTTGGTGTTCTTCAGAACGTCACTTCGGAGATAAAAAAATGTAACAATGCCTCAATCGATTTCTCTCTGTTCTGTAGTAATTTCTTTTGTTAGATTTTTAGAACTCCTGCGTTTTGGATTGAGATTGTTGTTGAGAATATGGTTATATTAATTATCAGATTTATAAAGTTGTGTTTTTGAATTGTTTATGAGATTTACTTGACTTATTTTCGTGTCATTCATGATGTTGAAACTTATGATCTGGTTTATGTAAATGACTAACTTCTGCAGGGTTGGTATTGCCATTTATCTGTGTTAAACCGCTAAGGCAAACATAGATTGATTAAGTGGCAAAAGCTTAGATTCATGGGAATGGGTCAGGTTTTGATCATGAGTTGCATGTGAACTGTTTAAGCGCTAAGATAAACTTGTTTACATGTTCGAATTCTTCTGTGAACTTAAGGATTCATGTTTTATGTTGTATGGTTGTGCTAAGTATTAACATGACATATTGCATGGAATTTTCTGTGTTAAACCGCTAAGGCAAACATAGGATACTTAAGCAGATTATTATAGGTTGCATGACCGCTACGGTGTATAATTCTGAATTCGTTTCACAATTCTTGATTGGCATGATTTTAGGTTGTGTAGATTGAAACAATTTATTCACAGGATTTTATATGTTTGTGTGTGTTTAAAGTCGATCACTTGTATATATTTTATTTTCTGTTTTAGTAGGAACATAGAACAAACCTTCAAAACCCCCCTTTTATCTATTGTACCATGTGTATATCTGTAACTGAATACTTGTAAATACTTATAATTACTGATTGTTTAGTGTAACCATGACTGCAGGAGCGCCCTTTAGGTCCCCGGATTGATCGAACCCTATTTGCCAATACTACATTCTGATAAAAAAGGGTTTTTAAATTGTGCGCCCGGTAACGAGCACGTCAATTTCTGATTGCTACTATAAAATCGCTAAGCTAAAAACTGAATCTCAGACATGCAGAAGCCATAGAAGATTGAACAATTACCTGAATCGTGAATCGTGAGAGACGTCGATCTACTACTGTGGAATTGCTACTGTGATTTTAGGGTTTGGATGGAAATGGTGGAGAATTTTGGGACGAATCTTTCTGCTACTGTGATTTTAGGGCTTGGGATTTTGAGAGAGAATCGTTGTTTTGAATGGAAATGGTGGAGAAGTGCGGGACGAATCGGCAGTTGGGGTTGAGGCAATGGCAGTTTTGTAGTTATTTTAGAAAAGATTGGTTTTTTGAGTATTTTGTGTGAAAATTGTTGTCAGGGCGTGAGACTATGCATTGTGGGCTTGGGCTTATGTCTTTATTTGTTTAAATCTGTTGCAAGGTGGTTTTTCTGTGTTTTGCAACTGCCTATGGTAGTGGGTTGTCATTTTCTAATCTGAAAAACCACCAAATTACTAAGGGCGCCCAAAAGGGTTTACATAAATGGAAGGTTTCCAAAAACGGAAAGTTTCCTAAAATAAAAACTTTCATAACTTGGTAATTTTTCCGATTACAACCCAAATTTTCCTATTTCTGAAGCGAAAATTCTTCCATTCACGGTGAAAATTCACTAAGTGACGTGGCACAAGCACAACCACAAGTTTTAATGTAGACCATGTTTTGACTAACTTTAGCTCAGCTCCGTTAATGTTTGGAACTTTGGAATTGATGAGTGGAAGGTAGAAAAAAATGGGTAAAATCCTTCTGCCTAGCTGGGTTAAATGTAGACCAAAAACCTCAACCCTCTCCGGTGAGGAAATCATCTGTTCTGATCCGAGTCTCTCTCTACCGCCACGACTCGACATCTGGGAGATCCCCTCTCCCGCAACGACTTGCTCTCCGCCGCGTCTCTGATGATCTCCAGTTTGACATGGCGGGCCTGATCTCCACCTCTATCCGGTCAACCCTCGACTGCCCGCTCAACTACTCAGCCCTCTACCTCGACTCCGACCTTGTACTCGTCGACGACATTGCCAAGCTGGCCACCACGACGCCACCCATCTCTCCTTAACCTTTGAGGGCCGCGACGCTTGCTACTTCAACACCGGTGTAATGATCATCGACCTCGACCGGAGGCGGGCCAGCATCTACACCAACCGTATCGTCGAGTGGATGGAACTTCATAAGCGAATGCGGATCTACGAGCTTGGTTCTTCATAATGGGGATCAGTCTCCTGCAGATGTTTGGAAGATGAGAATGCATTGGAAGTTGGAACTGGACGGCGATATGAGAAAATGACTATTTCTCTTAATTGTAATTTTACTTCTTTACCCATTCTAGATAATATGGTTTTCCTAGTGTTTAGATAAGGGGTATATAGTTACGTCAAAGCATTATAATACTAGGGTTACCTATTTGTTCTTTGTTCTTTTTTGTGTAAATTTAGTTTTAATTACAATCTTTAACTAACGGTTTGATATAAAACGATTGGCTTCTCTGGGAACTTTTTTATAAGCTAACTCAACTTAAAAACTCAATATTGTTAGGATAAAAATGGTGGAGAAACGTTATTGAAAATAAGTAAATTTTTCTATATTCATTTTTTTTTGTCGGAAGTCAAAACTAATATTATTCACCAAGTATACATCTTTATAAACCAACTATATATAGATGATAAATTTTTGAAAAATCGACCGTAGGATGTGATCGGTATAGTGAAATACAGGTATGGTGGAAAATTCAATCATTTTCGATAATACTTGGACCCCGATCAAGACAGTCAACTATTTTTACGTTTATGCTTCCTTATGGGGAACCCTATCGTTGAGATTTAAATTTTCCTCAAATTTAATATGGGCTGTTACATCTCATCAATGTGAGAGTGTGTTGGTGGAAGAATAGACCAAAATAAGTCACGAATGGATATGTATGAGCGTTTTCGTGTAATAAGTGACATAATTTATTGTTGACTGTGTCGATTGATGCCCAAACGTTATCGAAAATAGGTGAATTTTTCTTCATTGACATTTTGAAGTGTACTGATCACATCAGACGGTCAAATTTTCATTTTTAAAATTTTAGTCATTGGAACTACAACATGCCTGCTAATATTATGTAACTTGTTTAGTGGGTTATATGGAAATGTATATTTGTGTGAACCAACTATATCTAGCAGATAAAATTTTCTAAAATCGGCCGTTGGATGTGATCGGTACATTGAAATACTGCTACGGTAGAAAATTCACATATTTTCGATAATGTTTGGACCCCGATCGACGTGGTCAACCATATTTACGTTTATGCTTCCTATGGGTAGCCTTGTTTTCGAGAGGTAAACTTCTCCAAATTTTTATATGGGCTGCTGCATGTTATCTATGTGAGAGTGTGTGGGCGGAAGAATCGACCAAATAAGTCTCAGAGGGGTAGGTAAGAGCGTTTACATGTAATAAATAGGCGTTGATTTAGAGTTGACCGTGTCGATCGAGACCCAAACTTTAACGAAAATAAGTGAATTTTTATTCATAGCCATATTTAAGTGTACTTATCATATCAGACAGTTGAATTTTCATTTTGTGAACTTTAATCATTATAACCACAACATTTATACTAATGTGGTATAACTTGTTTAGTGTTCTAGGATATTCTCTATGTGTGCCTTGGCCTTATGCCAATAGGATATATAGTTAGACTAGATCTATGTATTCATATCCTTACCATATTGGTATTGTGTAATTCCCTATATAAAGGGCTCCTATCAATGAATAAGATGATGACTCTCTTGCTATCTCTTTGTCTCTACACTTTATCCTTCATCATGTTATCATGCACTTTGTTCTAACCCTAGAGCCAATAGCCCACCATTTTTTTTTTTTCTAAACCCTAAAAACCAAAACCCTAAAATCGGGCAGCCTTGTTTTTCCCGATTTCCGACCAAAATTCCGACTACCCTCCGCCGGAATTTTATATCCCCATAAAGCACTCTCCGCCTCGGATCCAACGCCGCCGGTCTCACCCTGAGAACCGGCCGGAAAGTCTCCGAACCGGCCGCCGGAAGATTCCAGACTGCCGCCGCTACCGACCACCGGTTCACCACCTTCCCTTGCTCCGATCAACCTGAAATTTTGACAGCAGCTTCCCCATCCAGAGCTGCTCCTCCTGTCAAATTTTCAGCCCCAAATTCGAAGTATAAGTAGGCGAAACGTTATTTCTCCTCTCGGCAGCCTCTAGAAAGGTATGTTTTGAAACCTTAAACTTTTCCAAGTTCAATAACTCGGGGAGGATAAAATCCTTTCCTC
>NC_020491.1:1556169-1557738 GCF_000184155.1 Fragaria vesca subsp. vesca
ACTAACTACTACTACTACTACTACTACTCTACTCTCTCTCTCTCTCTCTCTCTCTCTCTCTCTCTCTCTCTCTCTCTCTCTCTCTCTCTCTCTCTCTCTCTCTCTCTCTCTCTCTCTCTCCTCGCCCTTCTCCTCCTCTCGACAAATCTATGATATGAGGATAGCTCGACTTGGGCTCAAGGGGTCGAGATGCCTCAGGCTAACTCAAGATCACACCTCGGTTCATGGATCAAGTCAGTGATGAGATCAGATCTGGGCTCATGGCATTGGCAATTGATGGAGGCCTTGTAAGCTTCATGAAACTTCTGGATGCCTTCTTTACCGATGACTTTCCGATTGGTTTGGAAGGGATGACGATGAGTGGATCTTATGTGAAAATTAAGCAAAAGGCTATATGTATTAGGAGAAGAAGTTTGATAATTCAGAGAGAAAGAAATGTTCGTGTTGGTAATGCATCTGAGCTAGCATGTGGGTTGAGAGGCTTGGAGTAATAGTCTTGGGTAATGGGTATAAATGTAGGTTATGGTATTTGGGATAGATGGGCATTTAACATGGTTGCTCTCGTTATTGCTCCATTTTGAAATTGATGAGAAACTTGAGTACAGTAAGTGTAGTAGCACAACAACACGAGAGCAGTGCAGTAGCAGGGATGATGTATTCAATGACTAGTCCAGTAGCAAGGATGATGACTGGGTATAGTAGCAGACTCGAACGAGTAATAATGTAGTAGCACAACAATACAAATACGAGTTCAGGGAGTGCAGTAGCAAAATAGCAGAACATGATTGCGATAGCATAACTTAAAATGAGTTTCTCAGTAGATAGTACCAGCTTTATGTGAACTACAGGATAAGGCAGTAGAAGAACTGGAGTATAAGACAATAGCAAAATTGGAGGATAATCTTCAAACAATAGTAGTAGAAGTGGATAATTGCAGTAGCAGAAGTGGAAGATAAAGCAGTAGCAGAACTAGAGGATTGTCGAAGCATACTTGTGCTACTACTGGGATGTTAACCCCTGCTACTACTTCTACTGGAATGTTAAGCCCTACTACTACTTCTACTAGAATTAACTGATACTACACTAAATTACTGAAAACCTGCTACTGTATACCATTTACTAAAAAATCTCAAAAATAAAGACTTTGTTCTAGGATATTCTCTATGTGTGCCTTGGCCTTATGCCAATAGGATATGTAGTTAGACTAGATCTATGTATTCATATCCTTACCATATTGGTATTGTGTAATTCCCTATATAAAGGGCTCCTATCAATGAATAAGATGACTCTTTTGCTATCTCTTTGTCTCTACACTTTATTCTTCATCACGTTATCATGCACTTTGTTCTAACCCTAGAGCCAATAGCCCACCATTTTTTTTCCAAACCCTAAAATCGGGCAGCCTTGGTTTTCCCGATTTCCGACCAAAATTCCGACTGCCCTCCGCCGGAATTTTATATCCCCAGAAAACTCTTTCCGTCACGGATCCAACGCCGCCGGCCTCACCCTGAGAACCGGCCGGAAAGTCTCCGAACCGGCCGTCGGAAAATTCCAGACCGCCGCCACTAC
>NC_020491.1:1557758-1559716 GCF_000184155.1 Fragaria vesca subsp. vesca
CCATCTCCATTCTATGCTTGGGATTTTGTGCGTGCAGGTACCCAAATCCCGGAATTTTATTCGCGGGTCAAGAGTGTGTTTGATCACTCTTGTTTCTTTGTCCGGGTTGTGTTTGATCAACCCCGACCTTTCACCGGATTGTGTTTGATCAATCCGAGGCCTTTTTCCGAATTGTGTTTGATCAATTCGCGGCTTTTCCGGATTGTGTATGATCAATCCGAAGGACAAACCATTAAAAGCATCGTTTGTGACCTCTATCGAGTCTCATAACAGCTTGGTTTTGTATGCAAGAGCAATGTAACATTCTGCTCCTTTGAGTTTTGACGTACTAGATGCCTAAGGCGGATCTTCGCTTGGTATCTGTGGAACCTTTCATTGGAAAGGATTAAATCACATGTTTTGACCCCAGGCTAACAAGCCTAGATGCCGAGATGCCACATCGACAAAAGCCTTCAATGGCAATCTGTGCAAAAAGTAATGACCACAAAATACTGTGGAATGCACTCATGGAGCGTTTCTTGAAACGTTCATATAACTCTCCTTGTTGAGTTATTAGACAAGTGGATTGCTTACCACCTTAATTGACTACATATTGTCGATGATCTTTTGTGGCATCATGATCCATAATCTTTAGCGGATTCGATCATCATCAAGTTCTCTAGGTCCTCCAAGTTGGTGTGGAATTACCAACGAGACTTGATTTTGATCATACAAACAGGAATTATATATACGCTAATGTGATAAACTTATTTGGGATTATCCCCTAATGTGGGGACAACAATATGGGTCATGGCAACGGTAGAAAATGTCGTGCCGATGTCTAGAAAAGAGGGGAGGTGTTGCCGGCTCTAATAGCGACACTCCGGCAACACTCCCGGTCTAGACACCATTTTGTCAAAACTACTCACGTCAGCTCATGACATTAATGCAACCGTTATGGATCTTCGGATCACTGGTTCAAGATTGTCAAGCTCCTTTAAATTGTGAATGCATATAAAAAGGTATAGAAAATCAATATGAGGACAAGAACGTCATCCTCATGATCGTGAATTTCAAAGATTTGGATCCTGCTCTAGCTACCCATGACTTTGATGTCATCGGCTAGACATTGATTTTCGTTCCAAGTTATATGTACTAAGGCGTTGTATCGACGTCCTTTGTCTATTTGAGACCTCGATGTACTCACATTAGCAATAATGAATGCCTTGAGAATTTTTTCGAAGTGAAACTATTCTCCTCTTATGATTCATATTGATTTACAATCAAGATGTACACTTACATCGTCCTTAGAAACATGGCATATTGTGCCGATTTTGGTCCCTTCCTTTGAAGGTGACTCATGGCACTGCATCCTCAAGGAGGATCGCCCACGTGTTTCCAGTTAAGTCTTCTACCCTATAGCGGATTTTTCATCATCAATTGTTCAACTAGGCTCATCCAAGCTCAGTGTGATGTCTTAGAATTGTCCGAAATTAAGGAGATAGTGGTTTTAAGTGTGCCTCGTACTACCGACCCTCCACGGATATGCCTGGTCCTACTGACTTGGAGTTACCGAAAGCTTTTGATTTTGGATCCCCCTACGCTATTAAACCAATTGCCGTCTTGCAAAAGACGTTGAAGACTTATCAAAGATGGAAAATTATCATCATAATCGGATCCTCTAGGTCCTCTGAGTTAGTTTATGTTCATGTCAGGGAGCTTCTGCTAACTAGTCATTGCGTTTACGACCTTAGAACGATCGAAAGGACTTGGTTTTGATCATACACACGTCACTTTTGGCTAAGGCAAAAGCCTACACGCCACCTGCAAGCTTCACAGCTTCGCACATGCCAAATCTGCGAAAAACAGCAATCTGTCCCTTCTGGATAGTCAACTTCGTTTGAGCTTTGTGAACAGCTCCGGACGAACCAGACAGTGAGCTTTATATCATTGGAAAGCTCTATGAGTCTAGTTTTCAG
>NC_020491.1:1559736-1563731 GCF_000184155.1 Fragaria vesca subsp. vesca
CACAAAGTACTATGGAATGCACTCATGGAGCATTTCTCGAAACGTTCATATAACTCTACTTGTTGAGTTATTAGTCAAGTGGATTGCTTACCACCTTAATTGACTACATATTGTCGATGATCTTTTGTGGCATCATGATCCATAATCTTTAGCGGATTCGATCATCATCAAGTTCTCTAGGTCCTCCAAGTTGGTGTGGAATTACCAACAAGACTTGATTTTGATCATACAAACGAGAATTGTATATACGCTAATGTGATAAACTTATTTGGGATTATCCCCTAATGTGGGGACAACAATATGGGTCATGGCAACGGCAGAAAACGTCGTGCCGATGTCTACAAAAGAGGGGGAGGTGTTGCCGGCTCTAATAGCGACACTCCCGGTCTAGACACTATTTTGTCAAAACTACTCACGTCAGCTCATGACATTAATGCAACCGTTGTGGATCTTCGAATCACTGGTTCTAGATTGTCAAGCTCCTTTAAATTGTGAATGCATACAAAAAGGTATGGAAAATCAATATGAGGACAAGAACGTCATCGTCATGATCGCGAATATCAAAGATTCAGATCCTGCTCTAGCTACCCATGACTTTGATGTCATCGGCTAGACATTGATTTTCGTTCCAAGTTTTAAAGACATTCCTGCTAATGGTTTTCATTTGAAAACACATTGTGAGAATGAACAAGAATTCTTTTGTGTATACCTCCTCATGAATGCGAACTGAAGCGCATCTTGGAGAAATTCATGAGTCAATCTAGTGAACTGTATGTCACTACGATTCGAATATCGAATCCCATGTTGTCGCCATACATGATATTTGGGACACCGACTCATATAGGCTTTAGTTTGACCAAATTGGTCAACCTGGAAGAGATATAATGGTCCAAATTTTGAGAAAATCTCATGGACATCCATTCTTCCGCTCAAAACGAAGACATTCGAGATCTAGCATCACCATGAAGCATGGTGGTGACCCGGGGGACATTGAGGTCACCCGAACACGACTCCAACTTCCTGGAGGTCGTCCGGTCAATTCCTCAAGCAATTGAGGTGCACCGGCCTTTCCTCGATGTCGCATTGGCCCCCTGCAATGCTCATTCCTCGTTTTGAAAGCCTATTCTTTAGCTAAATAAGGAGTGAGACCCTCATACGCTAAATAACACAAAAGTGAACATTCTATTCTTACATCAAATTATGTAGATAAATACAACCAACTTGCGGACACCTTTTATGCTTTATGGTGTTGGTTGAAGTGTTAACACACTGGTCACGTGTTACACTATTATCTACTGCTTATGCTGCTTATACTTCTACGGGCTCACTACCCATTCTTTAAAGAAGTTCATCGGGATGTAAGTTGAAGTGTCCTGTACCCCATGTTCACACGCAATACGGTCTCACCGAGGCTACGACCAAGCAACTTTAGTTTGTCGCTCGAACATTATTGATGCGCACCACTCTTTCTATTGCGCCTTGGGGCTATGCAATATTTGCATGCAGCTTTACTATTCATCTACGACCCACCATCATTGAATTTTGTTGTACTACAGCTCGTGACTGTGTACGAGGATTGACACGAAATTGCAATCCTTGAGCTCTACAGGATTGAAACGGATCTCCAATCCTTGAGCTCGGCTAGATGTTATTTCTAGGTGCCAAATCGCATTGCCACTGCGTACAATGATGGGTCATTTGAGATGAATAAGTTTAGGTTGGATATGAACCTCCACCTATAATCCGCATATGTAGGAACCTTGTCAGGCGATCTCATTCACCGCTAAATTGCGGGTTGTCACTTTGATGAGACAATATTTCCGCCGTTAGGGGGAGATAAGAACACAAGTGTTCAAGTGGAACGACGTGAATTGTCGTGGTTTGTCCCCACTAAGTCTCATCTTGATCCCAAATTCTTATAGTGTTAAAGTGACGAGATCACATGCTGCAAATATGTCTGCAAGGATTGATGTCCTACAAAAGGACATGGCGCGACCAAAAAGTGTTGGTCTTGACGCCATCACCATGGATGGTGATATGGTGACGCCATATAGTGGCAAAATTGGTGTCACAAGGCCGTGTGGCTCCCCAAAAGGAGGAAGGCCCTTAGGTTCGATACTTTCTCGCACTAGGAAGAAAGCGAGCTTGGCACAACCTGATCCATTGATCAGTGATACTCATATCCGTCTCATGAAGTCTGAATTGTGATTATCGTTGGGGGACGCCTCAATGTTAAATCCAATCCATATAGAGATCTCTACAAAGTATTACACTAGTGTACATGAGGACGTGAGATAATGAGTCTACTATCGAACCACCATTCGTTGATGGATATCAACTTAGTTGATTGGCCCAATGGAAAGATACGATCTATCATTAACAAAGAGATAGGTCCTTGGGCAGGTGATGCCGACACCGCAAGCTAAACCCTATCAACTATGCCTTTGTTAGATAGCGTAGTGAGAGTAAGAGCTTAGACTCAACTATGCCTTTGTTAGATAGCGTAGTGAGAGTAAGAGCTTAGACTCACCTTATGGCGCAAGGTCTTTCACTAACACGCACTGGGATCAACTACGATGAGATATGCTCTCGTAATGGATGTCATTGAACTCCACTACTTTGTCAGTTTGGTAGTTTCCGAATAACTCAACAAGCAGCCTATGAATGTGGTCATAATAACATCTCTATGGGATCAGAGATATACATGAAGATCTTAAACGGACTTCATTCATCCGAATCAAGTGGCTCCAAACCACAGGAGCATGCGTTTGCTAAATGTATTGAAACACACATGGACTCTACTTGATTTGAAAGGGATATGGTGAATTATGCATTTGCGTGTTCATTCCGGATTTACATGGACTCTTGATGGATCAAGAGATGCCAATATGTATCAACATCTGAAGAAAAAGATCTTGGGAAGACACAGTCTCGATAAGACACTCGATGACTGTATTGATGATGATTTTCCATCAATCGGCTTAGGCACTTTATAACTAATGAGGCCTACATATACTCCCATGATTAGTCAAGGTCTTTTCTCTAAAGAGAGATCCGTTGTTTTGTCTAAAGCAATATGACAAATATGTGTTAAGAGATGGAGTTCCCATCTAAGTACAATAAGACGCATCAATGTACTCAACACAATACGAAAGACTTGACATCTCATTCGCTATGAAAAGTTGTAAAGCTAAGTGTAGCTATGCGCCCACGCAACGCCAATGTAATGGCAGTAACTCCTTTTTCAATACTTAATGGTATAAAAAGTTGAGGCTTATTATATCCCTACATAAGAAAGACACATCAAAAGCGAAATCAGAATCTGCCAAGTTTTGTAGGTCAACTTCCACGGGACCTATAGGAAATCTCACTCTCTGGAAAATGGTGAAATTGGTACCATTGGAAAGGTCTATGTGTCTACTTTCCAGGAACACCAACCATTTGATCATACCTATCATATTGAGTGAGTTATGGCCGTTTTCGTAAAGTAGGACGAATCTGTCCGAGAATCTGATTTTGGCAAAACAGTCAACTTCGACGGGAATGTTGTGAACAGCTCCTGAGGAACCAGAACGTATGTAATATACGGTTGGAAAGCTAAATGAGTCTAGTTTCCAAAACCGTTTACGGTTCGTTCATATGTATTTCCTAGAGAAAGTTACAACTGTTCTAGTAATTGAAGGTCATGCTGCGCGGAAATCTGATTTCCTGCACGAACTTATGTTTTGAGTTCACAAGCAACCTTCTCCTCAAGATCTAAGTGTAAAAGATCATTTGAGGACAATACGGCATGATTTAGTTAATCATTACCCAATACCACATTTGAAGACATGTTAAAAAGCATTGACATGCTAAGTTGTTGAAACTTCCGTGATTAGTAAGAATCAGGAAGAGCCCTATGATTGATGTAAAGATCAGGGGGAGGTGCGAACTTCAGGGGGAGTCTAGCACATACATACATGTCACTATCAAATGTGAAGGGTGCGTTGTACTCT
>NC_020491.1:1563751-1570119 GCF_000184155.1 Fragaria vesca subsp. vesca
GACGAGGTTTTGTACGAGGCAACAGATCAGCACCATCAGCATATCAGCGCGCGACACAAGGGGGAGTGTTCTAGGATATTCTCTATGTGTGCCTTGGCCTTTTGCCAATAGGATATATAGTTAGACTAGATCTATGTATTCATATCCTTACCATATTGGTATTGTGTAATTCCCTATATAAAGGGCTCATATCAATGAATAAGATGATGACTCTCTTGCTATCTCTTTGTCTCTACACTTTATCTTTCATCATTTAGTGGGTTATACGCAACATTCTTACTAATGTTGTGAACTTTAGTCATTATAACCACAACATTCCTATTAATGTGGTATAACTTGTTTAGTGGGTTATATGCAAGTGTACATTTTTATAAACCAACTATATCTTGATGATAAAATTTTAAAAAATTGACCGTAGGATGTGATCGGTATAGTGAAACACAGCTATGGTGGAAAATTCAATCATTTTCAATAATATTTAAACCCCGATCAAGGTGGTCAACTCTTTCTATGCTTATGGGGAACTTTATCTTCGAGATTTAAATTTACCTAAATTTTTATATGGGCTGCTACATATCATCTATGTGAGTGTGTAGGTCGACGAATCGACCAAATTAAGTAATGAAAAGATATGTAAGAACGTTTTCGTGTAATAAGTGATATATTTTTATAGTTGACCGTGTCGATCGAGACCCAAACTTTATCAAAAATAAGTGAAAATTTTTCTATATCCAAATTTAAGTATACTTATCATTTTTAGAGTCTAGGAATTTTCAGAGATTTTTTCTGGTATCGGATCTATTTTATAGGGAAAAATATACATTTCAAAATGAACAAGGTGGAGGAAAAATAATTTGACAAATGCAACACAAAGAGTTGATATAAAATTTCAGATATATTATGGAATGATATTTCAAGAGTTTAATAAAGGTAGAAAGTGAGGGCGTGCTTATTGTAATAAATTGGTGTAGGAAAACATGATGTGATTGCAACTTTGACCAAACCATATAATGACATAGTAAAACTGTAAAAGTAATGAGCTGTTAATATAATTCACGTGCCCTTGATAACTGATCTTTACCACCAATTTTCAGATCCCAACTTTCATTCGAGTCACCTGCAAATCTATTCTAACCCCCAATTTTCGTTAACCCAGTGCCCTAGCTGTAAATTCCCATACATATTGTAAGTTTAGAGAAAGCCAATTTGATCTGAAACTTTGATCGGAGGCGTTTAGTCGTTGGCCGCCCAGCTCCGCCTTGGCCGTGGCCGATTGGCCGCCCCAAGATCATATTGATTTGCTGGTATATATTATTGGATTCGATTGGGTTTTGACGATTTGTGTTTTTGGGTTTTCGATACTTTCTGGGTTCATCTGTGAGATAACCTGGAGGCTGGAGCATGAGGATTTGTCCATTGAATTTCATTATTTCATTCAGACTTCTGATCAACAACCCACGCAACGATGAGAGAGCCTGGACCATCACTACCACCAGATGAGCTCAATTTGCTTTCTGGGTTTGATGCCCTCCTACAGCCGCGGTAGAAAGGCCGAACGTCGCTTTTTTTGTGTGTGACTGTTTGCGCGTGCGCTCCACGCGCCGTTAATTGGTCTGTTGGTGACCCGTAACCCTGTGGAGGGAAGAACCTCTGTTTCCGAAGCGGCATAAAACGAAAAGGAAACATCAATCACTACCTCCATCGCTTCTGCCAGATCCGCCCCTTGCCGGAATATTCTGTCGGATTCCAGCAACTTGCCGGAATTTCGCCATGACCTTCCTATAATGCACAAGCAAAACCAACAACTGTAGTTATTCCCAGATTAACAACACAGTATCATCTTAACCCAATGAACATACGTTTTACCTTCAGATTGAACAGAACAAAGTCTAGAAACTTGTCCCATGCTAGGAACAACTGCAGCAACGCCTTTGTTGTCCAAAACAACACAGCAGCAACGCCTCTGTTTTCCGAAACAACACAGCAGCTGCCTCCAAGCTCGTCTGGTAGGTAGCTAGGCTCGCTGATGCCCGAAAAAGCTTCGGAATAAACCAAAGACTCGAACCCTAGCCGGAAAAACTCCAGCTCAAGCTCGTCAGAAGACCCAGAAAAAGATCGAATTTATGGACTTCTGATCAAAGGCTCAAATCAAAGAATTAAAGTCAGAGGAAGGGAGAAGAAGGAAAGAGGAGAAGAACCCTACCCTTCTCTATCGCCGTCGCCGCCGGAGCTTGCCGGAAAAGATGAACATAGCCGTGCTTTAGCTTGTTCGATCTCCCTCTAATCTGGTTTGTTTGAGTGATTTGCTTTGGGGGTTTAATAGAGAATGAGAAGAGAAAGAAATTGGTGATGGTCTCACTAGCTGGGGTGGTCGGAGACAGCGGCATCGTGCGGAGGACGCCAGAGGCAGGCGGAGAGGGAGAGAGAGAGGGCTGGGCTCGGGTCAACGCCCGAGTGTGGGTTTAAAAGAATCAACCCATCTCTTTTCATTTTATGCTTAATCCAACGGCCAAGATCAAAACCCTAATTGATCCAACGACCCAGATTAAAAGTTACATTCTTATTTCAGAAAATTAATTTTTTTTTACCAAACTTCGATAAATCGTAAAAATAACCCAAAGCTCTGCAAAATATTCCGAAGATACCGGTGAACTCATGTCAACGCGTACTACGACATCAGGATCTTAAAAGAAGAATTTTAACATATCGAGTAAAATTCAAAAATATACTTAAACGTTAACTTACTAGATTACCGTGCACGGTTAAATTCTTCAGTAAATCGTAAAAAACCCGAAAAATAAGTAAAATTAGGTACGGGGCGTGACAAGATTATTATTAAATGTATTACAATTTTATTTACACTACAAAAGATAACTCTAGAAATAATTTTTTTTAATTAAATCTAATAATTTTACTCAAGTAACTACTATTAATAATTTTGTATTCAATTCCTTTTATTTTTTGGGTCCATCTTGGCCCAAAGTTTACCCGCCCACGGGTCGGGTTTGGGCTTTAAATATTTTTACAGGGCCGGGCCTGCCCTGCCCATTTTACCTGGGCTAAAAAACCACAGGGCTGGGTAGTATATGAGTCATCATACCTGCCCATTTTACAGGCCTATATGTTACTAATAACTCCATCAAAATATTAATAAAACAATCAAAAGGACTTTGATCGGGCTTTATAAGGTCGGGTCGGGCGGGCTTTAATGGGCATGTAATGGGCCGGGCCAAGGTTTTGAACTCTCCGCTCTAGCCCGGCCTCATGCCCAATGGGCCGAGTCAAGATGGGCTTTTAATGGGTCGGGTCGGGTCGGGCTGGGCATTGGCCTTTTGGGCCGACGGGCCCCCCCGGGGCTTTTAGGCCCACGGGCCAAATGGTGACCCATATCTTTGACCGATCATCCAAGTTGAGTTAAAATATGATTTACTTAAAATGTGTCATATTTTGACGCAACCAAATATGACCAAAACCTATAATTTATAAGGGTGAGTGGGTGTGGGCCAGTGACAGATTTTATTAATATAAAATAGTTATCTATGATATAATATGATTAATGTTGTAGGAATATTATACATATGTGTGTCTTGGTCTAATGCTAGTCAAAAAAAGAATCACGATTCCAGATAGAGATAGGATATCAAGATATGTTTCCTTATACAACACCTTATGGTGCTATTTAATCACATAAGATGATGATTCTCTATTTGTTTTTTACTATCTATCATTCTCTCTATAATTCCTCCAGAAACACGTTATCAGCACAACCTAAAAAGTTGGTCTTGGCGCCATCACCACAGATGGTGCACAGATGGTGATATAGTGAGGCCATATAGTGGCAACTTGGTGTCACTTGCTATGTGGCTTAAGGGTGGACTTTGTGAGACCTAAAAACCGGAAACCGGCCATGACCGCACCACACCGACCCGAGGAAACCGAAACCGGACAAAACCGGCTGATCGGTGCCAGAAACCGAACCGACTTTATTTAATTAATGTAAATAGTTAATTAATATATATACGTCTCATGATTTTAATGGCTGTAAATATGCCTACCATAGGCCTGCACACACACGATTCTCTTCTCTAACCCAAATCTAAAAACCTAAAGTCTTTCTATCCTTTTCTCTTCTCAGTCTCTATTCTTCCGCCTCTCTTCTCTTCTCAAACCCAAAAACCTAGCAAACCCTCATAACTCCTGCGACCTAACTCAATCCTCCTACTCCAGCCTCCCACTCTCAGTCTCATAACTCAAGCATAACTCAAGGTAATATCTTATTCTCTAGTCTCCTCATTTCATGGTTGTTGTAATCTAGTCCAGAACATTATTTAAAGTAGGTTATCATCTTGTCACTGTCATATTTTATTGTAGTTATGGAAAAGTAACATGAACAAACAGTAATTTAACCTTCTATATGAATCTATTTGATATGTGTATGTGTATAATGCAGATTTCTGTATATGTGATTTTGAACAGGGAGGGATTTGTTGAGGGCAAGGATCTCGTGATGACTGTTATGTCTGCAATGGGAGACCTGTGCAAGACTTGTGTTATTTTGTTAAACTTGATGCTATATTAGTAGCCGTCTCTGATGGCAAGACTGTCTTTTTATTAAACTTGATGTTATATCAGTAATTGCTTCAGATGGGAAGACCTGTGTTTTTTTTGTTTTCATTAGTTGCTAGCAGGGACTTTTATCCACCATATTTATATATATATATATACAGGCTGGATGTGAAGCGGACGTCCGCACTCGGCTTAAAGTGCGGACATCCGTCCGTTCTCCACCCCAGAAGACTCCAGCAGCGTCCCCGACCACTTTCCCTCCCGGCGAATCCGTTCTTTTCCAGTTTTCCGGCGAGATCACCCAAAACTTCAAACAAAGTCGATCTCGCTGGAAAACTGGAAAAAAAGGACTCGCCGGGGAGGGAAAGTGGTCGGGGACGTTGCTGGAGTCTTCTGGGGTGGAGGCGTGCCGTCGCCGGTGCCGGAGGGTGGAGAACGGACGGACGTCCGCACTTTAAGCCGAGTGCGGACGTCCGCTTCTCATCTTCTTTGTGTGTGTATATATATATATATATCTGCAATGAACCTTTATTCAAATGGTATTTTAGTTATGCTAACAAGATGATATTTCTATGTTTCCATAACTTGAAGTATTGAACTCTTTTCTTTTCTTTTCATTTGTGAAAGTTATTACGAAAAGTAGGTTATGTAACCAAAACCGCACCGAATTTTGGTTAACCGACGGGTGCGGTCTTTTATATGTATTTTGCGGTTTCGGTCTTGAGAAATAGGTAACCGAGGAGTGCGGTCCGGTTTTCGGTTCTTGTTCTAAAACCGAACCGATTGGACCGAGTCCACCCCTAGTGTGGCTCCCCAAATGAAGGAGGGAGGCCCTTAGGTTCGATACTTACTCGCAAAAAGAAGAAAACGAGCTTGACACAACATGATCCATTGATCAGTGATACTCATCCGTCACATGAAGTTTGAATTGTGATTATCATTGGGGGTCGATGCCTCAATGTCAAATCCAATCTACAAGTATTACACTAGCATACATGAGAACGTGGAATAATGAGTCTATCGAACAACATTTCGTTGATAAATCAACGAAGTAGATTGGCCTAACGGAAATATGCGATCCTTTTTAAACAAATAAGGACAAGTTTTAACAAATATGGACAAATTCTTATATGTCTGCCGTGTGTCATGGTTTAATTTACCAAACTGACCTTATACAAATTAAATCAGATCTCCCCATGTATCACTTAAGCTGCTACTGCACTTGCTGGAATCTTGCTGCCGCTACTACACTTGCTGGAATGTTATTGCTACTACCGACTGGAATGTTACTACTTATTTGTTTAATTTTCCAATTCTGCTGCTGTTTGAAGGTTAAGACAATATCTCATTGAAAAGTAATTATGCTACTGCTATCTCCTCAAATTCACTCGTCAATTTAGTAATTTAACCTAATAATTGAAATTGGGAATTAGATGAAGCAATGATCTTATTAATGTCCTGGTCATCATAATTGATGGTGAAGCCTGTTGCTCCTCCTCATCAGAGTGATAACGTCGACATCGACACCGCCAACAATGGCAGCGTTATACTCCACATCCCAATTGAAGAGCCCATGGATGAATGTAATTGAGTTTAAGTGAGTCAGGCAACTGTTGGAGATTGATCCCGACGATGTTCTACGATTAGGTCGGGTCGGGTCTCCATCGAATATGGGCTAGCAGATTGACACAAGTGGAGGCCAATAGCATCTGGACGGAATTCTTAGATACGGCTTAGTCATCAGAGAGAGAGCGGTGAGAGAGAGAGAGGAGGGAGAGAGAGTCCAGATTGAGGAGGGGAGG